>NC_081357.1:75677367-75944867 GCF_030684315.1 Stegostoma tigrinum | reverse complement strand
AACAGTCTATGCTGAAATGTAGCAAGACGTGGACAATATCTAGGCTTCGGCTGAAAATGGTAAGGATTCCACGTGCTGCACAAATGCCAGGAAATGACCACCTCCAACAAAACAGAATCTAGCACTGTTCCTTGACATTCAATGGAATTTATCATCACTAAATCCCCCACTATCGACATCCCAGAAGTTACCATTGACAAGAAGCTCAACTGGACTAGCCATATAGATACACTGGCTATAAGAGCAGGAGGGAAGCTAGAAATCCTGCAGTGTTCTTGACTCTCCAATGTCTGCCCACCATTAAAAAAAGCATAAGACAGGAGGGTAATGGAAAATTCCCCACTTGCCTAGAAGGGAGCAGCTCTGACGATGCTTGACGTCATTCAGAAAAAAAGCAGCTGACTTGATTGGCACCACATCTACAAACATTCACTCCCTCCACTATGGACACTAGCTACAGGACACACTACAGGAATTCACCAAGATTCTTTAGACAGCACATTCCAAACCCACAAACATACACCTAGAAGCACAAGAACAGAAAATACACAGGGACACCTACACCTGAAATTTTCCCCCAAACTAGTCATCATCCTGACCAGAAAATATATCAGAGTTCTTTTAGCTGCTGCTGCATATTTTTGTAAGGTCCAGGAGGAGGAGAAAATAGCAACATTACCAGTATGGAGGGATGCCCAGACTAACTATATTTTATTTCAGGTGAAAGGAGAACGACAAAATAATACGACTAAGTTGGCTTTAATTTATCCAAGTGCAGAATCTTATAAGCCCTGAAATGTCATTTTCTTCAGATTTTAAAATCAGAAATAAATAAATCAATTCTGTAAATTGTTCAGCTTAGAGAAGTGGAGGTGCTGAACAGCTGTGAATTTAAGAGCTGCTTTAATTTGTTCCAAGATCTGAAGGAAGGGGTCTCTTAAAAAGAATTGTGGGACAAAATCTCAAGCATTCCAGAAATAAGACTAAAGCTTCACCTGATTATTATCACTTTGCATACAGCCATCATTCATTTTTCTTTCTCTCCATGTTACCACATCCAGGGATTTTTTCAAAACAAAAAAATAATGAGGTTGCAATGATCTGTTGCATGCTCCAGTGCGAAGCTAGCAAATATTACAGCATGGGCACATGCAGAGTTTGTGTTGCACTGAGAAAGGAAATTGCACTCCCACAGTTACAGGTATATGGCCCATGGGCATCATGCAAAACAAACTAAGTAAATGTTCCAAAGCAAAAATGTCTGTTTCACACTCTTCCTTGCACAATGAAAAGATGAGCAACAGTTTACACATATAGTTGAAGCAACAAATTTAGTTGCTCCTTGATCAAATCACACTAGAACAATTATTAGACGACTCTCATTCCTTCTAAGATCATACATAATCTAAGATCATACAATAATCGCTTGAAACCAAACGTTTCTGTTGGAAACAGCATTCAAAACTTCTCCACATTAAAGGATGTCAACAGTCATGCTTCAGATATTGAATTTTAAATGCAGCTTTAGACTTTTGTGAGTCAGATCTATCTTGCTAAATCTTCAGTTTAAACAAAAAAGTCCAGTGACTGTTCTTAAATTGGCAAATTTAAAGCCAATTGTGAATCCCTCGCAACAAACATTAATGCAGCATAAGAGTTTAACAAGGTCACACGATGAAAATGTGGGATATAAGGAGACTTACTAGGTGTTTTATTTAAGACAGGCAACATCCTGGTAAATCTCCTCTGCACCTTTTCCAATGCTTCCACATCCTTCCTGTAATGGGGCGACCAGAACTGTACGCAATATTCCAAATGAGGCCGCACTAGCGTTTTGTACAGTTGCAGCATGACATCACAGATCTGGAACTCAATCCCTCTACCAATAAAACCTAACACACCGTATGCCTTCTTAACAGCACTATCAACCTAGGTGGCAACTTTCAGATCCCTCTGCACGTCCACACTACCAAGAATCTTTCTATTGACCCAGTATTCTGCCTTCCTAATATTCTTCCCAAAGTGAATCACCTCACATTTATCCGCATTGAATGCCATTTGCCACCTCTCAGCCCAATTCTACAGTTTATCCAAGTCTCCCTGCAACCTGCAACATTCTGGATGTGAGTTTGCTCGCTGAGCTGGAAGGTTAGTTTTCAGACGTTTCGTCACCTTTTTTTTATTTGATAAGGTATACTTTATTCATAAGATGTACAAAAAATAAAACATATTTATACACCTACCCAGTCATGCAAGCCGCTCCGGGTTACCCAGGGGATGCGTACACAAACTAAAGGAAAAAAACAAACAAAGAAGAAAAAAAAACAAAGTAAAGAAAACACCCCGGCAGTCTTCACACCGCACAGTCCCCGTTGGCCCCCTGACTAGTTGGGGAAGGCGCCAGCTGGGCCCAGTTACCAGATAGGGCCCTTTTTTCTATTCTGGACGAGGGGTTTCATACCGTGGTCTTTCCCCACCGCCCCATGGCGGCGGCTGCCCCAAGCTTTAGTGCGTCCCTCAGCACGTAGTCCTGGACCTTGGAGTGCGCCAGTCTGCAACATTCGATCGGGGTCAGTTCTTTCAGCTGGCAGACCAGCAAGTTGCGGGCAGACCAAAGAGCGTCTTTCACCGCATTGACGGTCCTCCAGGCGCAGTTGATGTTGGTCTCGGTGTGCGTCCCAGGAAACAGCCCATAGAGCACCGAGTCCCGCGTCACGGAGCTGCTCGAGACGAACCTCGACAAATACCACTACATCCCCCTCCAGACCTCCTGCGCATAGGCACACTCCAGAAGGAGGTGATCGACAGTCTCATCCCCCCGCAGCCGCCTCGAGGGCAGCGTGCGGTGGCGCAGAGATTCTGGGCATGCATAAAGGATCTCACTGGCAGAGCCCCTCTCACTGCCAGCCAAGCAATGTCCTTGTCCTTGTTTGAAAGTTCTGGCAATGAGGCATTCTGCCAAACGACTTTGGCAGTCTGCGTGGGGAACCACACGACGGGATCCACCCTCTCCTTTTCCCGAAGGGTCTCCAGATACTACGTGCTGACCACTGCCTGACGGCCTTGTGGTCAAAGGTGTTTCCTTTCAAAAATTTCTCCACGAAGGACAGGTGGTACGGAACGGTCCAACTACTCGGAGTGTTCCGCAGCAACGAGGCCAGGCCCATCCTTCGCAACACCGGGGACAGGTAGAACCTCAGTAAATAGTGACACTTGGTGTTTGCGTACTGAGGATCTACGCACAGCCTGACGCAGCCGCACACAAAGATAGCCGTCAGGGCGAGGGTGGCGTTCGGTACGCCCTTTCCCCCATTTTCCAGGTCTTTGTACATGGTGTCCCTGCGGACCCGGTCCATCCTCGACCCCCAAATGAAGTGGAAGATGGCCCGGGTGACCACAGCGGCGCAGGTCCAGGGAATAGGCCAGGCCTGCGCCACATACAACAGTACTGAAAGCCCCTCGCACCTGACAACCAGGTTCTTACCCGCGATGGAGAGGGACCGGAGAGTCCACCTGCCCAGCTTCTGCTTCAGTTTGGTGATACGTTCCTCCCAAGTCTTAGTGCATGCCCCAGCTCCACCGAACCAAACACCCAGCACCTTCAGGTAGTCTGTCCTGACAGTGAAGGGGATGAAGGAGCGGTCGTCCCAGTTCCTGAAGAACATGACCTCGCTCTTATCCTTATTGATTTTGGCACGCGAGGCCAGTTCAAACCGGCCGCAGATGTCCAACTGACAATTGGTGCAGAAGACGACGATGTCATCCATCTACAGTGAGGTCTTGACCTGAAGGCCTCAGCTGCCTGGGATAGTCACGCCCTTCAGGCTCACATCCTTCCTGATGGATGCGGCGAAGGGCTCCACACAGCACACAAACAAGGCAGGAGAGAGCGGGCAGCCCTGCCTGACTCCAGGTCTGACGGGAAAACTGTCCGATTCCCACCCGTTGATCCAGACTGCGCTAACGATGTTGGTATAGAGCAGCCGGATCCAATTGCGGATGCCCTCCCCGAACCCCAATTTGGAGAGGACGTCCCTCATGTAAGCATGAGAAACCCTGTCGAAGGCCTTCTCCTGGTCCAGGCTGACGAGGCAGGTGTCCACCCGCCTGTCCTGCACGTAGGCGATCATATCCCTGATGAGCGCGAGGCTCTCAGCGATCTTCCTGCCCGGCACAGCACAGGTTTGGTCAGGGTGAATCACCGACTCCAGGACAGACCTGACCTGGTTGGCTATGACCTTGGCCAGGATTTTGTAGTCCACGTTCAATAGTGAAATGGGACGCCAATTCTTAATTTCTTCCCTCTCCCCCTTCCTCTTGTAAATGAGGGTGATGATGCCCTTCCTCATGGACTTGCACATTTCCCCCGCCCGAAGCGCACTAGCGTACACCTCCAGCAGGTCCTGGCCGACCAGGTCCCACAGAGCGGAATACAGCTCGACCGGTAAGCCGTCGCTCCCGGGAGTCTTATTCCTCTCCAAGGACTTGAGCGCTCTGGTCAGCTCGTCCAGGGATATCGGCCGGTCCAGCCACTCCCTCGTGCCGTCGTCTAAGATCTCCGTGATAGACGACAGGAACAACTCGGAGGATGTGCTGTCCATGGGCTTCGTGTCGTACAGTCTGGCATAGAAGGATCTGCTGATCCTCAAAATGTCAGGCCGAGACGACATCACCGAGCCGTCGTCCTCCTTCAGCCGGCTAAGCACAGAGCTCTCTTTGTGCACCTTCTGAAAGAAGAAACGCGAGCACGTCTCGTCCTGCTCCATGGAGTGGACCCTGGACCGGAAGATTATCCTGGAGGCCTCCGCGGCGAACAGCGAGGCTTGCTGGCCCCTCACCTCGCGGAGGCCCTCCGTGACATCGACCCCCATCAACTGCAGAAGAAGCAGGTTCTGCACCCTTTTCAGGAGTCGCGACAGCTTTCCCCGCCTCTCTCTCGCCTTCCGAACACCCTTGAGGACAAAGAACCTCTTGATGTTCTCCTTCACCGTCTCCCACCAGTCGCCCGGAGACTCAAAGACAGGTTTCACGGTTCTCCAACCGGCATACTTCCTCTTAAGCTCCTCGACGTTCTCTGGGGTCAACAGAGTCGTGTTGAGCTTCCACGTCCCCTTGCCGGCCAGCTGGTCGTCCTGTAAGTGACAGTTGGCCAGCAGGAGGCGGTGGTCAGAGAAGAACACCGGCTCGACGTCGGTGGACCTGACCGAGAATGCCCGTGACACAAACAGGAAGTCTATCCTTGAGCGAATAGACCCATCTGGCCGCGAGCAGGTGTACCTCTGCTGCACTCCGTCTGCAGGGGTGCTGAAGATGTCGAGCAGCTTGGCGTCCTTCACCGTGCCCATCAGGAATCTGGACATGACGTCCAGTTGACTCCATCCACCCGCTGTCCCCACGCCGGATCTTCCATCTGCATCGATGATGCAGTTGAAGTCTCCGCCTAGGATGACTGGCTTGAACGTAGCCAGCAGGAGTGGAAGCCACTGCAGGACGGCCAACCGCTCACTCCGTACCGCTGGGGCGTACACGTTGATCAGCCTCAGGGGAGCGTTCCTATAAGTGACGTCAGCCACTAGGAGGCGCCCCCCCTCCACCTCCTGAGCTTGACAGATGGTAAAGTTGCGCCCCCACAGCAGAATAGCCAGGCCCGAGGAGCGACAGTCGCTACCCCCCGACCAGATCGAAGGCCCACAGGTCCAGGCGCCGGACCATTTCCCGTACCTGCTGAGGTGCGGTATCCCGCACTCCTGCAGAAACAGGAGGTCCGCCTTGATGGTGGTCAGGTAGGCCAACGTGGACACACATCTTACGGTGGACTTGACGCTGCGCACATTAATGCTCGCAACTCGTACCCCCATTGTGGGCAGTGACCGCAGTACCCTCCCCAAGTCCAAGGTCCAGCCCCTCCATCTGTCCCTTCATGCCCATTGCCCGGGCTACCTGCTGGACGCTCTCCGGGCTCAGGAAACTGTCCGTGCTGCCTTCCGGGAGGCATCCCCCCGTCGGGGGCACGGAGACAGGAAAGTCTGGCTCTGGGTCAGGGTGGCGACGCACTGTTTCCTCCTTCCCGCCAGGAAGTTCCGGGGGCCCTCTAGGGCCCCAGCGGCACGTGACTGGGTGTCGGAGGGAGCCTCAGGATGCCTCCCGTCACCTGGAAGTGGGGTGCTGCTTTCCTTCTCCCTTGAGATCTTTAACTTCTGCTTTGGGCGGGTCCTCTCCGAATTTCCCTCGTCAGAGGAGCTCTTATAGCCCCCCTGTAGCTGCCTCTTCCCGCCTGATGGTTGCGGTTCCTGGGCCCACTGACACGCCTTCCTCCTCGCTTTCCGGACCGTCGTCCACTCCCCTAGGTCCCCTGTTGCCGCCTCCATCGACTCTGGGTTGTCGGTGGGGAGCGGAGCCTAGAGTCGGGAGGGTGCTTTGCTGGCCTCGGGCCCATCCTGCGGGGCTGGGCCCGCCTGCACGACCTGGCCCTCCTGCACATTACTGGGGTCCTTGCAGGGCCCTGGTGCCTTCCTCTCCTCCGGGGCGGGGTGGGTGGGGGGGGGCTGGGCCCGCATTGCCCCTGCCGGCGACCTGGGCGTAGGTGGTCCCCCGCCGCGGGCATGCTCTGTAGAGGTGGCCCGCTTCCCCGCAAAGGTTGCAGCTTTTTTCTTGTGGGCAATCCTTTGCAAGGTGTCCCTCCTCCCTGCAGTTCCTGCAGATGGTGGCTTTGCAGTCGGCCGCCACGTGACCTGACCTACCACAGGCATGGCAGACTTTAGGTTGCCCTGTGTAGGTCAGGTAGCCCTTGCTCCCGCCAATCGCGAAGCTGGACGGTGGGTGTACAATGTTCCCGTCTGCGCCCATCCTCAGCGTCACCTTGAACTTGCCTCTTACTGGTCCAGATGCCAAAGGGGTCTATGATGTCAGTTAGGTCCCCTTCCACCTTCACGTACCTTCCAAGGAAGGTCAGGACATCAACAGCTGGCACATACGGGTCGTACATGCGTCCAGTCACCATACGGCTCCTCTGCGCTGGCATCACAAACAGCGGTCAATACAGAGAGGGGGCCCTCACCTCATTTCTCCTTGAAAACCTCCAGGAAGCGCTCGCAAAGCTTGGCACTCCTGAAGGTCACATCGTAAAAACCTCCTCCGGGAAAATCCTGCAGGCAGTAAATGTCCGCAGCAGCGAACCCACAACAGTCCAACAGGACCCTCTTCACGAAGGAGGTGCGGTCCACAGGTGCACCTTCATCCACCTTCTTCACGGAGACACGGATGGTGTTCCGGACCCCCTGACCTGGGGCACGAGCACTTGCCGCAGCCATCGTTGCAGGTTGGCTGCTCCCCTGAACCAGCGTTAGGCCGAAGCCAGCATTAAGATCCACCGGTTGCAAGGGTGCACAGCCAACCCGACATCTTCCTTCCACCTCCAACCCAGCACTCTCCTCCTCTCGGTCCACAGAAGCGTGGGTCTTTATTTTGTTCCAGATGTAAGCTGGTTCACTGAGCTTGAAGGTTTGTTCCCAGATGTTTTGTCACCATTCTAGGTAACATTATCAGTGAGCCTCCGACAAAGCGCTGGTGTTATGTCCCGCTTTCTGTTTATCTGTTTAGGTTTCCTTGGGTTGGTGATGTCATTTCCTGTTCTTTTTCTCAGAGGATGGTTGATGGAGTTCCGGTTGGAATGCCATGCTTCTAGGAATTCTCGTGTGTGTCTCTGTTTGGCTTGTCCTAGGATGGATGTGTTGTCCCAATCAAAGTGGTGTCCTTCCTCAAATTTATGGCTAGTTGATGTTCATGTATCCTGGTAGCTAGCTTTCTGCCTGTTTGTCCAACTGTGACAAACACTACATTGGACAAACAGGCAGAAAGCTAGCCACCAGGATACATGAACATCAACTAGCCACAAAACGACATGACCCACTATCACTAGTATCCTTACATAACTATCTAATTCTTTCCAAAACATTTCCTACAACAGACGTAAGGCTCACTGGTCTATAATTACCTTGGTCATTTCTACTGTCCTTCTTGAACAAGGGCACAACAATTGCAATCCTCCAGTCCTCTGGTACTAAACCTGTAGACAATGACGACTCAAAGATCAAGGCAAAGGCTCCGTCATCTGCTCCCTAGCTTCCCAGAGAATCCTCAGAAAAATCCCACCCGGCCAGGGGATTTATCTACCTTCACATCTCCTAGAATTGATAACACCTCCTCCTTACTAACCTCAATCCTTTCAAGACTAATAGCCCGTATCTCAATCTTCTCCTCTGCAATATTCTCCTTTTCCTGAGTGAAAACAGATGAGAAACATTCATTTAGCAACTCTCCGATCTCCACAGGGTCCACACACAACTTCCCACTTCTGTCTTTGACTGCCCCTATTCTTACCCTAGCCATCCTTTTATTCCTCACATAGCTGTAGATGGTTAATTTAGTTTCACAGCAATGTGACATGAAAGAAATGAACAGCTGCAAATGTGATCTACATTAAGGCATCTACAGTATCTCTCCATTTAGTGGAAGGGGCAGGACAGGGCAGGGCAGGGCTGTTAAACAAAGGACCAAGTTTAGTTCTCCGGTACAACACAGTCAAATGCATTCAAAGTTCATCTTGGAATAATTTTAAGAAAAACTTGATGATTTAAACGACAGTCAAGAAAGTTGCAGTGGTTCCAGTATGAAGGGGGAAGTGAAACTAAATCACAGATGAATAGCAGGTAAACAGCATAGGCAGCAATCAGTCAAACCATGCATTACTGGCAATATTTCAACTAGATTTCATTTATAAACTTTAAGGCAAGGAATATACAAAAGGGTATGTTGTGAACAAAATCCATGGATAGATTGCATGGCACTGAAATAAATGTTTCCAGATGGATCCTGGCAAAAAAAAGCATTCATATAAGAAAACGTTAGCTTCCATAAAACTGTAGATGTGAGGTCATTTTTTTCCTCTTAATTCCTGCTACATTTATAAAATATTATTCAATTTCTCTTCTTTAATATACAAATTCTTCAAATAATAATATGGATAAAAACATAGAAGTTTAGATCAGCAAGAATCATGTTGGCAGGTAAACTGCACATATACATTCATGTCATATAGTAACAGTAACAAGCATAATTTGAAAATGATAGACCCGTATATTTTCGAGATGAGGTTTATACTGGCAGAAAGAACATAATCCTATTTGCACTCCTGATAAAAGGGCCAATCAAGTCTTTTAAATATGTTACGTTTGCTCTCAATTAGAAAATGGGTGATTATCAAAACTTACGGGTGATTCTCAAACTTTACTTGTGGACATCAGATGTGGGAAGAAATCTTAAGTGTACTAGAAATTACAGTGAGACTCCTCCCGATTATCACATCTTTATATAGAACTGGCACTTCTCATTTCTTTTTCTCCCAGCTATGTTGCCACATTAGGAGATAGTTTAAAAAGTCCAGGAGAACCGCAGTGAAGTAAGCAGGTCTAGACCAACTTTAGGTACTGTAATTCTGCAGCTCAGAGAATTAGTTACACGGGGGAGAAAGTAAGGAATTTGTGCGAGATCTTTATATTACTAGTTAGCTGTGAGTTGGAGTACTGAGTCAACTCTGGACAACATGTATTTAAACAGATTCATCAATATTATAAAACATTCCAATGTACATCGCAAAAGCACGAGAGAATGTACTCTGACCAAGACTCACATGACGAAATATTAAGGCAGATGATTAAAAAGCTTATTTAAAAAGAGGCAGTATTTAAGAAGTGCCTTAAATGACAATAGATGGTGAGGTTTTTGCACGGAACTGCAGAGATTAAGGCCTCAGCAGTTTAAGTCAAGCTTATCAATGTTGGAGAAATTAAAGCCAAAGATGTGCAAGAAGCCAAAATTAGATGGCTGTCTCCATTTCCGAGAATCTAGGGTTGGTTAAGGTTACAGAAACATGGGGAAGTACAAGCATAGAAAAGTTTGAAGCATGAGTATTTTCAAATTGAGGCATTGCTTAAATTGGAGTCATAGAATCCCTACAGTGAGGAAGCAGGCGATTTGGCCCATCAAGAACATACCAACCCTCCACAGAGCAACCCACCCAGACCCACTCCCCAACCTATCCCGGTAACCTTGCATTTCTCATTACTGCTCCAACCAGACAGCACATCTCTGGATACTATGGGCAATTTAACATGACCTATCCACCCAATCTTATGGGAGGAAACCCACGAAGTCGGGCAGAAGTAGGGCATTTGGCTCATTGAGTCTGTTTCTCCAATTAAGGAGATTATAGTTGAACTGATGATCCTTAATTTTCCTGCTTTTATGAATTCATCCTTTTATGAAGCCATGTTATTTCTGTTTGATTATATTATGTAATAGAACAAAGAACAATACAGCACAGGAACAGACCCTTTGGCCCTCAAAATCTGCACCAATACATGTTTCCTTTCCATACTAAAACTGTCTTCACTTACAGGATCTGTATCACTCTATTCCCTTAGTATTCATGTCCAGGTGTTTCTTGAATGCTGCTATTGTGTCTGCTTCCACCACCACCTCTAGCAACACATTCCAGTCACTCATCACCCTTTGTGTGAAAAACATGCCTCACACATCTCTTTTAAACTTCTCTCCTTGCACCTTGAACCTGTAACCCCTAGTAACTGATCCCTCCACCCAGAGGAAAAGGCTCATAATTTCCAATCTATCCACGTCATTCACAATTTATAAACTTCTATCAAGTTACCCCCCAACCTCGTGCATTCCAGTGAAAACAAACACAATCTAACCAACCTTCCTTCATACCTAAATGCCCCCATACCTGGCAACATCCTGGTAAACCTTTTCTGAACTCTCTCCAAAGCATCCACATCCTTCTGGTAGTGGCCAGAACTGTACACAGTGTGCTTCCAAATGCTCTGCTATAACATCTTTTATAATGGATTCTACTATTTCTCCGACGACAGATGTTACATCACCTGTTTTTTGTCTCCTTCCCTTCTTGAATTGGGCAGTACACTGGTAGTTATCCAATTCTCTGGGATTTCCCAAAATCTAAAAATTCTTGGAAGATTGCTACTACTGCATTCACCATCTCTGAAGCTACTTCCTTTAATATTCTAAAATGCATCCTCTCAGGTCCAAGAGACTTATTGAGCTTCACCCACATTAGTTTCCCTAGTACTTTCTCTCTAATGGTAGTTATTGTACTTATTTCCTCTTCATCATTCACGCCTTGATCGTTTAGTATTTTTGGAATGCTATTAGTGCTGTCTACTGCGAGGTTTGATGCAAAGTAATTATTCAATTTCTCGGTCATTTTCTCGTTCCCCATTATTAATTCCCCAGGTTCACTCCCTAAGAGGCCTTTACTAACTTTTGCCTTTCATTCTCTTATTATATATTTAAAGACCATTGTGTTGTCTGTTTTTATTTAATTGCTCATTTACTGTCAAATTTTGTTTTTTTTTAGTTTTCTCCCTTTTTATTATTTTTCATCATGTTTTGTTGGCTTTTAAAACTTTCCCAATCCTCTGGTTTACCACTAATCTTTGCCACATTGTCTGTTTTTTCTTTCAATCTGATACCATCCTTCACTTCCTTGGTTAACCATGGTTGGCTTACCCCTTCCTACAGTCCTTCTTTGCTGGGATTTATTTTGGTGTTGAGTCATGAACTGTGAACACATGATGAAAGGTGAAAAGCACTTGGTGCCAGTTAGGATTAGCTCTTGTATAGACAGCAGAGGTGATTTACTTGGATTATATCAGGGATGAGGGACTTCGGTTATCTCGAAAATCTACAGCAGTTTGGGTTTCTCTCTTTAAAGCAGAGAAAGTTAAGAGATTTTATTGATATGTTCAAAACATTGGACATTTTTGTTTCAGTAAAGAAAGAGGAGTTCTTTGCACTGACATGAAGGTCAGAAACCAAGAAAATTAACAGAAGAAGCTCAGCCAGATGAGGGGCAAGTATTCTTATACTGGGAGTTCCGGATAGTCAGAAATGCCTGGACGAGCAGTGAGAACAGTTTCAATCGCAACTTTCAAAGAGGAATTGCATATATATTTGATACAGAAACATTTACAAGCCTCTGGGGAATAATTTAATAGCTCACAAAGAGCTATAGATTCCAGAAGGTCCAGCACATTCAATAATTTATACATCAAATTCTGCCAATTTTGAGGGTGGCTCAATTGAAACATTCCAAGTAGATGCAGAATCATTTCTGCCTCACAAAAAAAGTAAATACAATCAGAACACTTTGGAGGTCAAGTAGCATCTGTAAAGACCAATAACCACAAAAAAGACATTGCTGGCATTGTTTACATTTGGTAACTAGAAACTATGCAAGACCGAATAATGCATGTCAACAAATCAACTCAAATCCTGATTTACAGAATTCTCCTGTTTTGGGGAATTACAAAGTAAGGTGAACAAAGGCGGCATTTTCCAGGACCAGATGAACATTTTCCATAATCTAATTTTTCAAACTTCTTTGCTCCAGGAATTCATTTATTCTTTTTCATCCAGCTCCGACACAACATTAGCTATCTACCTTTGCATGGAATTTTACAATACAATATCTGTACTAACATCACTTTACCCAAAATGAACACTGATGCAAAAGCTGGGATCTTAGAAAAACTGTATTTTCCCTGATGTCCTACTGATTCACCCCAAAAATCTTTACTCAAGGATTCATAATAAAGATACAAAATGAAATTGCCAATATTCAGGAATAAGTTTCAGTGTGACTACTTATTGCTACTGTTTTTAACCCGTTAATGTTCTATGTTCGATAACTATCTCATCTGTTGGACTGCCTTTTCCCAAAAACAAAAATGACTGTTTGTATTTCATATGACCCTCAGTGCTGTCCATCCTCAGTCCAAAGAACTTGGGAGTCTGAAATGGGTAGTTTTGACAGAGTTGTGTTTTACAAAAGCACCGAAGTTGGGAAAATGGTGTAACACAATGCATTGTGCAGCTACACTGGTCTCTATTGCACTCTGCACCAGATTACTCTTCTTCTGCAAGGTGTGTTCGACAAAGACCGCCGCATGCCAACAAAGGTTCTCGTGTACAGATCAGCTACTGTCACCACACTCCCTGTACTGTAGCAAGAACTGGACTGTGCATCAGCAACACATAAGAGTCCTAGAGAAATTCCAAGACCAACACCTCGCTGTATTCTCTGGATTCAATAGGCCTATTCCAATTTGTCCAGAATGAAAAATACAGAAAAGTAAAAAGTTTTGGTCTTTACAAGGGGCTCTCTGTTCTGGTCAATAACTTCAGTTGGCCTGACACTGATTGTCAATCTAAACTTTCGGCAGGCAGGCTGAAGTTTTCTATAAACATTTACAAGTGAACTGGGACATTACACATTTTGGTGTTGGAGCACAATCTTGCTAATTGAACAGTATGCCATTAGCTTTGACATCATCATTTGACTTACCAAACCATACAATAGCTGTGTGGCGAAAAACACACCATAGAGGGATATTGCCAGGATACTGCACTACTGTACTGTAATTTTGACCTAGAAAGCATTTGATCTTCCTCCACTGTCACTGGCAAAACTGCACATGTTCTCATGGAAAGGGAGAAAGATGCCAGTCCAATTCCACTCAGTTTAAATAGTCTGTCTTTGCTTAACAGACTGTGGCCTATTAGGCAATATACAGTGGTCTATCCGTGCTGCTTGCTGCACTTCTGTAATATCTGACATGACAAAAATCATGTAGATCTGTTACCATGTAAGAACTGTAATGTTAAACAGTTAAAACAGATTCACAGAAAGCATTGAGGTTTTAGTGATCATCTACGGATTAAAGTGCAATAAAAATAAACAGAAGAAAATCAACTCATCAAGGAGTCAGAAGTCTGAAGAACTGAAGAGTCTGAAGAAGGGTCCCGACCCAAAACATCAGCTTTCCTGCTCCTCTGATGCTACCTTGCCTGCTGTGTTATCTCATCAAGGAGTTAACTGATTTCATTAACTTTAAATGTAAAGTTTGAACAATTTAACCTTGTCTGAATCCGAAAGATAGAGCATTTTTATTGAAATCACTTTCATGGATTTTTAAAAGATACTCTAGATAATTTCCTTACTACTAAAACCACACTTCGGACCCCAACTAAGAATGATCTAATTTTGAGCTGGGGGAAAGAGATGGGATTTTACTATTGATCATAGATTAATTAGCCTGTAACAAAAGTTTAACTCAAAAATACTACAAAGGAAACAAAAACATTCAATGCATGTAACAATACAATCAATTCCAAAAAAAACCTGTTGGTTTTTAATGCTTATATTGGCTACGAAGAACCCATGAGGCATTAACATTCAGTGGACAGGTGAAGGTCAACTTTTCTATTACAATTTAGGAATTTCGAATTATGGCAGCAATTATTCTGAGGAATTTCTTTCTAAATCTAATCTCAAACGAGAAAATAGCTTTTTTTTCTATAACATTGCTGCATTCTGATAATCAAAATATCCTCAGAGCTCCGTATTTAAATATGGTCAGAATAACCGAGTCTCCTCTTCATAATTCTCACTTTATTTAGCAAAAATGGCTACTTTAGGATGCAATCTGGAGGTTACAGTCCACAACAGACATTTGGAACAAGATTTATTTGAATCCTGTCCTAGTCAGAAATCACTCCTGGGAGTTGTGGCAAAGTATCTAATTGAGCCTTCAAATTAGGAGAGGGATAGACAATGTTCACTTTAGGAATTTAACACAAATCAAGCAATAGACCTCAGAAATGGGACAGCCTGAGTTGGAGGCATTGCTGCATGATTTTATGTATAGAAACAGCAACTTTGTTAAAAGCTTCAATTATGTCGTGAATTAGTTAACTTGTGTCTCAATTATGTTAGAGACCATTTATCGCACCATACAAGCAAGAAGTCAAGCTGCAGGCTGAAAGCATTTATAAAATCATTTAGGATAGTTCCACTGATTCTGCATTCAAAATATTATTGTAATTCAGTTTTTTTGCTATTGGGCTTACGTTGGCAGTTTTCTCCCCCACTTAAACTCTGCTTGGTCTTTGAGATAATGGGAACTGCAGATGCTGGAGAATTCCAAGATAATAAAATGTGAGGCTGGATGAACACAGCAGGCCAAGCAGCATCTCAGGAGCACAAAAGCTAGCAGCATCTCAGGAGCACAAGCGCTTGGTCTTTGACAGCTTTATATCTAGCAATATTTGACTCAAATTAGCATTGTTCAGTGGAAAGGCATTTATTGATTTTTGTGGAGAAATTATTGAATTCAAATAACAGATGATTAGTATATGTGGCAACTATAAACAGAACATACGTTTTGATAATTTTCTTTCCTGGTAACTTGGGCACAATTTACACCTAAGTCTTCATATTCTATAGATAAGAATGACAATTGATTTTCATTTGGTTTTGTTATCTTTTTATGCCCAGTAACTCAGTGGCAAACAAAATATCCTATTTTTGATAAACATTTTTCAAAATAAAAACTTGTGCTGTTAGAGAACTTAAAATGAAATAAAAAGAATTTTCATAGCACAATTTATCCATCCATGTACAAGAATTCAATAACATGTCTGCACCATAATTTTGGCATTTTTATCTGGGATTCAAAAACACTTCATTTAGAGGAACTGGCCCACTTTGTTTCTATACAAAATTAATCAAGCCCGAACATATGCCTGTGTTGAGAAAAGCCAACTAAAATGAAGAAGCAAATGGTGGCACATCAAAAATGTAAGATTAATAATACGAGTGAGAACCAAACTAAGACATTCATGGGGTACTAAGAAGGAAACAGGCAAAGAGAGAGTGTATGGGAAGAGACTGGCAGCTAACAAAGACTAAAATGTAGAAGTCTTGCACAAGTATAGAAATAGTAAGGAAGGCTGAGGCCTGTCAGGGATTAAAAAGAGGATTTAAACATGAGAGAGGGGGAGAGAGGGGGAGAGAGAGAGAGAAGGAGAGGGGGAGGGGAAGAGAG
Source organism: Stegostoma tigrinum (assembly GCF_030684315.1). NCBI lineage: Eukaryota > Metazoa > Chordata > Chondrichthyes > Orectolobiformes > Stegostomatidae > Stegostoma > Stegostoma tigrinum. Next base: position 75,928,884 of record NC_081357.1, on the reverse strand, counting down.
AGAGAGGGGTGGGGGAGGGGGAGAGAGAGCGAGCGAGAGGGAGTGAGAGAGCGTGAGAGAGAGCAAGAGAGAGAGCAAGAGAGAGCGCGTGTTAGGGAGCGAGAGAGAGCGTGAGGGAGAGAAAGAGAGAGAGAGAGAGAGTAGCTGATACACTAAATGAATAATTTGCATCTGTCCTCACCAAAGAAAAAGATGCTGATCAAATCTTAGTGAAAACAATAGATAATTGAGGTATTGGATAGCTTCAAAACTTCGGCATTATAGCCCATCTGCACTTAAAATTGATGGATCACTAGGGAAAGACAAGATACAAAGGATAAGAAGAACAGAAGGGAAGAAATTGCAGAGATTCCGGTATCAATTCAGTCTAATCTCCCAATTATCCTCAGATGAAGGTGATGTGACATAGATGCCTACAGCAATGTTCAGAAAAGGATCTAAGGGTAAATTCAGTAACCACGGGCCAATCAGTTTAACTATAGTGGTGAGGAAGACTTTAGAGATGACGAATGAAAAAAATAAGCACTTATTCAAGTAAGTGTTAAATTTGGGAACATAAGCATAAATGTAAGGACAAATTGTATTTAGGTAGCTTGGTTCAGTTTTTGGATGAGCTAACAGAGGTTGTAAATGACAGTAATGTGTTTTAAATACATTTATTTGGACAGCAGAATCTGCTAAACACTACAAAAGGTAGGAAGGAAATGAGGGCATTAGAGGCCATTCAGAAGGAATTATGAGAATAGTTCCAGGGAAGTTACAGTTCAGTTATGTGATAGACTGAAGAACCTGGAGTCATTCTCCTTTGAAAACCTTGAGAGGGCATTTGATAGAGGTGTTCAAAATTCTGAAATGTGCACACTAACGAAGTAGAGAAAAATTGTTGTGAGTGGCAGAAAGGTTGAGACTCCAAGGATGTAGATCTGAGATAACTGCCAAAACAAAATTAGCAAAATAAGGAAAAATCATTTTGATGCAGTAGCTGGTTGGGATTTGAAATGTACCGCCCAAAAGTGATGGAAGCAGAAACAATTAAATGTTTTAAGAAGTGAACTGGAGAAGCAACTGTAAACAAATCATGGCTACAGGCAAAGAATGTGGTAGTAGCACTGACTGAACTGCTTTTTATTGAGAAACAGGGACACGGGGCTAAATGGCTCCTGCTGTTTTGTTATCATTCTATGAATCTAGAGCATGAAGCTGTTGCATTTAATTCAGATGGAATTATTTTTATTCCTGAGTTGCATATATGATTGTTTACTTGTATTTACAGAGAAGACTTACAAATTCAAGGTTCCTTTGTCACAGTCAAATGTTGAAGGTATATCTCAACTTCTCTTCTTCAAACCTAGTAGATTCTATGAAGTCATTTAACAAATACTGGTTTTGATTTTATGATCAAAGGCAATTAAGTGATGGAGCTATTCGGCTCCCATGTCCTTGTTGGTGTTACCTGCCAAACACAAAGAAAGATGTCCACAAAGATCTAGTGATCAATGTGAGATGTACTTTTCGACTCCAAATTAATGTCAAATTAAGGGATCTCCAGGTATCCAGCGTAAGTAATACCACATTGAAGAACTTTTACAGACAGCAAATCAACAAATTAAAAGTAATGATTATCCTTCAGGTGTCCATATCATTTTACAGATGGTTAAATGGAGATTGAGATATGTACATGGAATTAAGATAGAAGCTGAAATGCCATTAATGAAATCTCAAAAGAAACATTTTTAAATTGTGGAATTATCATAGCAGGAAAAAACACCATTTCACAAATATATATTTGTTATAAGGGGCTAGACAGCTTGTTCAATGATCATTAATTTGGTATGCTTTAAAGTCACAGTTTCACCTCATTTAAAAAGGTGTGGTACTCTTTCAATAGATTTTAAAGTAATTTTAAATGGATGAATGAGAGTTTCTAATTAATTACAATCTGTTAGGCCTTTAATGACATGGTAGCACAGAATCACTAACAGCAACTTCTGACTTGAACTATCTGCATCCGGACTCCAGAAGGTTTTGATACAGTTAGCAGTGTAATGGCAGAGAATGCTGGCAGTTTTTCTTTAGTTATTACCGCAACATTTGAACCAAATGGTCAAATTATTTTACTCACTATAACTAGATACCAGTTGGGCTAATGCATTCATTTTAATGCACTAAAACTCATGGAAGCTTTATTAGCTTTGGAATGGGTGGAAACTTTGACATATGAAAGGCTGCAGATTGGACAACAAGGACAGAAAAAGATAAAGTATTGCTGGCAGCGTCATATAGGGTGTAATTTGTGACTTTGATTAGGATCATTTCAGTGCTAGAGCAGAAATGAAAGGATTGTAAATATTCAATCTTGGACTCCACAAAAAAACGGGGACAGATTTTATAGAGACAGAAGTGTGTTCGTTAACAAACCTCAAGCAAAATTGGAAATGAAATGAGAGACAGGTGGATATTTCAAAGGGGAAAAAAAGGTAAAATTCCAATCAGTAATCAGTAAAGTCAGTCTTAATGCCTGTGTTATATAAACCAAAAACAATGTAAAATATTCAACATGGAAATTGGCAGTCTAAGCATTCACCCTTACCATTCTTAGATACTACCCCCAAATCATGCTTATGATTTACACAACACAAGTTATACAGCCAGGTCAAAGAGCTTTTACAACAAGGCACATAAATTTGATTTTATTCTGACATTTTGGTACCATTTCAAAAGATACAATTCTGCTTTTGTTTTAGGTTACCTAACATTTTTGAGAAACAATATTATACTATTCTCTTCCATTTCAGTTATTCCTTCTATCAGCCCTTCAACACCACTTCAGCCCCTGCCGATGCCAGCTTCCATCTATCATAATGGAATCACCAGTACCAAAGCCGTGGCTGACATGCTCTCCACGCCATGGTTGCGATTAATATTACTTTGATTTTGACTGATGAGAGACATGTTTCTGGCAGGTACTTGAATTGCGTCAGCATAGATAAATACACAATAAATATACAACTGATTGTAATTTGGATGATGAGTAACAGTTGTCCTGAAAATACTGATATTGCTTCCTTTACATACAAATGACTCGTTACTTCTGCATCAGCATTCTAGCCAACATTATCAAATGAATAACCACAAGATTTGTACTCTTAAAATCTGTCTTGCTTATTTATCTCATGTGTATGAGAAGTTGCTGATTAAACGTTATACTTCAAGGCTAAAAGTGGGTAAATATTCCTCATAAGCTTAACCATCACTTACTGATACCATTGGCAACAATTAAATGCAAAAACAAATCTACTTTGTTTGCACTTATTTGTTTGTCTTATTCCTAAAATGTCAAAAATAAGCTTTTATTTATTGAAATTGAATTCCATCACACATGCAGTTGAAATTTATATTTTTTCCTTTGCAAGTTCCTGGTGGGGGGGTGGTGGGGGGGTAGTGGGGGGGGTGGGGTATGGGGGGGTGGTGGGGGATGGGGGGATGGGGGGGTGGGGGGGTGTGGTGTGGTGGGAAGGGGGGGTGGTGGGGAGGGGGTGTGGTGGGGAGGAGGGGGGAGGTGGTGGGGGTGGGGAGGTGGGGGTGGGGTGGGGAGGTGGGGATAGATCAGTCCGGGGAGGACAGACAGGTCAAGGGGGTGGCATGAGTTTAGGAAGTAGGAAATGGAGGTGCGGCTTGAGGTGGGAAGAGGGGATAGGTGAGAGGAAGAACAGGTTAGTCAGTTTACAAAAATCTCAATTTTTCTCTTAGGGACTGAGCTACAGTGCGCTTTGCATTAGCTTCTAATGGCTTTTCTCAATATGGTTCACATTCTGAGGATTGTCTTATTGAATCTGTAATGTTTGCTCCCTATAACTTCTCGATCAAGTGCTTTTGCCAAACCTAGTACACTAATGGTACTTGAACCAATGTTTTGATAAATTTATTATTAGCCTTTTAGCTTAGTGTGCTTGCACTGATTTATAACAGCCAAATTATTGCTGTCTCCTTCATTGTTTTATCTATTTGACTTAATATCGTCAAAGGGTTACATATCTTTTCCCTAAGGTCGATCTGTTCATCCAGACTTTTCAGTTTCTCTCCGCAGCATGTATACTGCGCATATAGGATATATATATATATACATTTTCTGCCAAAAACGATGGGGAGCCCAAGAATAACTGTTTAATGGCAATAGTTTTGAAAGCAAGACAGATATCTCATGAGGTGAAGAAACCAGTTAGAATGCATTGGATTTACAATTGTTCCCTGACAGTGTTTGATCTGGTGCAGCTAGATCTGTTGATGGATAGCTAAAGGGACCTGCACTGGGCATCTCCCCCATTATTCTTATCCACCTGGACGATCAATGATTTTGTTACCAGGGAATCAAAAGGTAGATACAGCAGAGTACTCAAGCAGATTGATAACCGCAGAACACATCATTGTCAATGAAGGATTACAGGTATGGGAGTTCCAAAAAGAAGTCTGGTGGTGCTGTTTACGTTGACCTTATTTGTGGTGATGCCAATAGAAGAGATTAAATTCACAGAATGACATGAGCATTCCTAAATCAGCCCTGGTGCATTGTATGCCTGACAATGCAGCAGTGTAGTCTGCGACAGGAGTAATTCCTGGCAGAGAGGGAATCCAGCAAGTATTCAGATGTTAATTTCCCAGAGGCAATGAATCACAAAGAAATTGGTGGCCCTGAGAAAGGGGTGTATTAAATTCTGGGCTATCAGCCCATCTTCTCATTTTGTCCAGCATGGCTATGACACCAGGGCAAAGTTAACCCCCTGCTGGAATAACGAGCACCTCATTAAAATCAAATTAACTAGAATTTGCACCAAACAGAAATCCTGCCTTTTTTATTAAAATCTTCCAGCTGTGCCAGTAAATTCAAGGCTAATTTTATTACTGTTATTTAATTAAACGGAACAATCAGGAAATAATATCAAACCTTGCAGTTTTAAAGTAAACTGTAACTGATGTAATGTCACAAGTTATAATTTTTTTTTCATAGCTGTTTTGATTTATACTGACCTATGTGGATCAAGAAAAAAGTACTTATTTACAAGAAATGTGGCAGTTTAATTTATTTTTGAAAAAATTTCCATATTATATGACATTTGTGAGGAAGCTGCAGTAAATAATTATTTGTTGTAATGCTAACTTAAAAGGAGCAGGCAGAAGATATTCATGAATGCTTTTTAAAATGCCATTGCTTAGGAAAGAGAAGTTACTTTACATTAAAATAACTTCAGAATTTTAAAGGAAGAAATCATATTTACTGCAGTTCTTAACAGATCTCATCCACTTATCTTCCTATATGGTTAATTTGAACTTTATTAAGTGTGATAACAAAAGTAAGCAAACATTCCAACTTTTATGACCTAGCCAGCTGGTTGTAGTTTGGCAAACTACGTACTGCCTATAACTCTATAACCAAAAGTCAAAAAGCAACAGAAAATTCAGAAAGTTAAGAATTTAGTTGCTTGGAGTTGATAGTTTAATCCTTCTCTTAAACGTCTTCCATTCTGGGACAAAATCATAACTAAGTTCAATGTTTTAACCAAAAGTATTTAAAGCATAGTTTCCAGTAATAGCAGTGTGTGATATACTTGCTCCATATTGTTAGTCTACCATTCAGCTAATTAGCTATAAATGATTAAGCAATTCTATTAACAAGATATGTCAACCATAAGGTGCTGAAGTAACATAAAATAAGTGAACTATAATGGAAAAGAGTATTGAGTAATACTTTAACTGCCAAAAAAAAGTATTTATTCTCCTTAGAGAATATCATAAACTTTTCTCAAGAAAATTACTGCTGCCACAAATTGCTCACAACAATTTCAATACTTCAAACTTTGACCACTTGAAACTAAAAACGTGTTTACATATAAATATAATTTTTTATAGCTCTGTTATTACGTACTGTGAATGGGGAAAGAGGGCCAATTTTGTGGCTGTACCGTCGGATCACCTCTCTGATGTGGCTGGGCTGTATGGCATCATTGTGAGTCTCTAGACCACAAGCTGCAGCGCTCTGTAACGTAAAATCATAAATTCTTAACTAAATCAAAAACACTTTAAGACAACTCCAGATAAAAGACCTACAGTGTAGTAGTTTCAACCAGATTGGCATTTTAAACTAAACATATTCACATTGAATAAATTTATGCTCAGACTCAGCATGACAGTGGCTCAGAGAAAAATGAAAAATTAATTCAGTTATTGCTGGATGTAACAATATTCTAATATAATTGTGCAATCATAATTAATAACAATATAAGTTATGCAAGTTATAAATTATTTAAACTTATTAATAAAACTTTAATTACACTTCAAAACAAAAATTGCAGTAAAACTAATATCTAGCTTCCTGGGTATTATGAAATATTTTGCAGAGGCAAATGATAATTTTACTGGTCAGAAGATTGACTGTATACATGAACAGTCATTTGTATGTACACAGTAAATATACCTTCAGCATCATTAGTGACCGTCAATTCATGAAGACACACTTAAGTATACTGATTAAGCACAGGATGGACCATCAGTTTATGCAGATATTTGCCAGATCACTTATAGGCATGCTGCAATTGGTCTCTGTGCCACCGGACTGGACCATGTCTGTGGACAGAAGAGAATGCAGCCAGGATTCCTAGTGCTGACAAAAAAAAATAGTGCTGGAAATACTCAGGAGGCAGCACGTGTGGAGAGATCAAGAAGCAGGAATTTGCACTTTAGGTCAAGACTTTATCAGGAGTAGTTATGCAACAGCAATTTTGGCTGATGTGTTCAATTAGGATCTGGAAAGTACGCTGATCTTCCAATAAAGGGCAAAGGCTAAGCTTTCTTTTTAGTACGAAAAGGGTTACAGCCTGCCATTGGAGGTAAGCAGAGAGGTGTCCTCTCAGCAACACCATCAAATTTGAAAATAAAAACTGGCAGTTAGGCCTCTAAGGCATCTTTAATAAGCTGTGTCATTTTAGGTAGGTAGCCATTCAATCCTCTGGTATGGTGTTCACCAACATTTCTCAGGGAGGATGATACAAACAAACCAGGACACGGGATCATTGCCTGATCTGTCTGTAACAGGCAGGAGCAAAGCACGGGGTTTAATACAGCCCAGGCAAACTGATCAACTGGCCGTGTAACCGTGGTTAATCAATCAATCTTATCAAACCCGCCGATTTAAACATCTTCAAAGCGAATGATTATAGAATCCCACTTTTTTCAGGACATTTTTATTTCGCCCAGATTGTAAGCAGTCCAGTGGCATAAAATTACATACTCTCCTTGTCTGTTCTTGACTCCATACTGGGGTGAAAATCCTGTTGATTATTCCAGATCAATAACCTGACATTGATATTGATCAGTGATTTAGTTATTGGAAGTGCACTTAACTAGCCATTGAGAGAATTAATTTAACTTGGCTATGATGAGTCAAATGTAGAGTAGTTAATCTATATTCACTGTTGCTACTTGTATAAAGGTATTGGGTAACCTCTGGTACCACGCCCTAAAATGAGTCAACATCTTGAGAGGCAGTGTGTATACTAATTAATGTTGATAATACAAATTAAGATTTTAGACAGAAGACAGTCTAACCCTTTAAGACATTTTTGCTGTAGTCATAATTACTCCATACAATTTCCTGCTAAAATTAATTTTTTTTAAATTAAAAACACATGAGATTTTTAAAAATGTAATTGTTTGCTGAATTCACATTTTCATTCAACAACTACTGTTTAACGTACAAAAATAGGCTACATTTGAGTATAATGTGATGCTTGAGTATGCTGATTAAGACAAGAATTTCTCTTCTTGCTTTGTAGTACAACAATATAGAAACAATCATGAAGATTTTCTTAATTTTTCTCCCAAGTTGATAAATAATGTTTAAATCAGAGGGGACCTTCCTGCCTACATTCTGGATGTCACAATGTGTACAATTCAGAAAATTCGTATCTCTTTAGTTGGAATTTTGCTATTGTACTCGTGAGGAAGAAATATCTGGGTTATGCAGATTATTATAAAGCATAGAAATTTGTTTTTTCTTATTTAATTACAGAAATATGTAACTATAATTTAGCACTGCTTTTTTCGCTCATCTCAAACTTTTAATAGATTGTAAACTGATGAGGAAATGTAGAAAACCTACCTTTAAATAACAACAATCCAAATCTTTCCTCAAACCACTATTTATGATGCTTTTTATAAGAATCACAAATGGTACATGTTTATTCTTTTTTTTATTCTGTAGATGTAACAAAATGACTCTACTCTAACAGATAATACTAGGTCTGACCCACAAAGGTTTGGAATAATGCGTTAGTCGATCGCTATTTCCATATTGTTTTCTTGTGCAGTTCTTTGTTATTTTCACTGTTGGATTCTGGTGTCACTTGAGACATCCAAGAAGTCACACAGATGCTTCTCCAACTAGCTTGGGGCCAGAAAGGCACATGTAATTACAGCACCATGACTGCTCAAATTATGTTGGCTAAATGAGATTTAAAGCTTGCAGAAGCAGGGAATGTGCGCTTGGTTCTTTCCAATAAACTTTCTCCAAGCCAAGAATATTGTGGTCACACTACAGCTCCCAAAGATCTCTGTGATTTCTAAAATGGCTCTGTGAGATCTCACAGATCATGTGAAAGCACACATTATATTTAAAAATGGAAGATAAGTACCTTAAACCTAACTCTTCAAGGAAAGTACGATGGCTAAAATTAATTCAAAATAATAAATTATGTCGCACCAAACAATGTTGGCCGATTCTTATGTTACAAATAATGAGGCAAAACCTTCCAGAGAAAAAGATGCTGCACTGACTTCCGGTCTTTTTCGAAAACAAATTTTTATTGATGGGCATTGCTATGCGTGATTGCCTTCCATGCTTCTTATATTACAACAGGATCTACAACAAATGAAGCACTTTGGAAGTGTAAAGGGATTGAGGATGATCTGAGATTGTGAAAGCGATTACATAAAGACTTGTTTTCTATACTACTGATCAATCGCAAAAGGAGGCTCTTGAGAGCCTATGGGTTGATATTTATAACAGAGGCCAAAGCATTGTCAGTTGGGCTAAAAGCCAAAGGTATACCAACTTCAACTGGCAATGGAACGTGGGGTGAAGGGGGGGGGAGGGGGGAGTGGAAGGCAGTCCCTGTGGTGGCCAATTATGTAACTGCTAATGGGGCTGACTTCCGTCATAAGAATGACAGCCTGTTTTCAAAAGCTGATTGTTCAGAAGGTCTGCAGCTTGACAATGACCCTGCTAATAGTGTCATTTCTGGGGTTGCATCTGCCAGATGAGAGGTCAATGATGAATGGGTTGGGTGTACCTGAAGATAGCTTATTGGGATCTGGGGATGTTAGCGCCAGGCAGGCAGATACAGCCCTTCAGGATGGATTGGGGGTAAAGAGAACGAGGGTGCGGAGCACAGGTGGTGCCTTGCCAGGTGAGGCTCCTCCACTCGGCCAACAAGTAACAACTTCTTCTGCAGTCCACTGGAAATGTCAGATTTCACCAGTTAGTCTCCTGTGCCAGCATCAGATTATGGCAAACTGTCTGTGTGATGAATAAAGCCCCTAAATTGATTACTTAAGTGGCTTGATTGGGTGGGATATCTGTCACGTTTTCTGCCACTAGTCTCTTGTGGTACAGTGGCAGTGTCTCTACCCCTGGGCCAAGGGCCCAGGTTCAAATCCCACCTGTTCCAGATATATACAGTAATGTCTCTGAACAAGTTGATTAGACAAATCAGTGAAATTTTTTTTTAAAAAAGCATAGTGCAGTAAGACATCAGATGAACTCTCTTGATGCCTGACTGTGCTGTTTGCCAGTTTTGCAGATTTCAACCGTCACCTGAATTTGAGTGTAGCGGGATATATTGCTTTTACTTCAGAGGGACAACATTATTCTGGACCAAATAATCCAAATTTCTTAACTTTTCAGGTAAATACCGTAAACTTTATATTTTATATTAGGATATCAAACATTTAAACAGAGGCAACGTCCAAAAGACATGAGGGAAATGCTCTTAAATGGTCTTCAAACTTTCATCTTTAGTGACAGTGACTAGAATTGTGAAGACTGGACAATACAAAGTGTTGACTTCTGAGGGGGTCTGGCAAAGATAATATGATGAGCCAAGGCAAGAAGCAGGGAATGCGCAAACACTTCAGATCAAACTCCATCTATGGATATATTTACAGACTATTTCAGCTTTGGGAATCAAGGTAATAAACAAAATACTGGACATCCTTAGTGAAAATACACAACCTAGGAAAAGATTTCATTTTGAGCGAAAAAATGTAGGTGTAATCTCCGGTCATTTCCATCCAAAGAAATTACTGCACAATTGCCCTGTAGGCTTTTCTTATGAATAGAATGGAAAACATTGAATCCAAAATTTTAAGTTCATCAAAATTGGTTCGAAGGTAGAAGACAGAGAACGGTGGTGGAGGTTTGCTTTTTGGACTGGGAGCCTGTGATCAGCATTTTGCGGCAAGGATCAGAGGTGGGTCCACTGCTTTTTGTCATTTATATAAATGATTTGAATGTGAACATTGACAACATCGTTAGTAAGTCTGCAGATGACACCAAAACTGGTGGTGTAGGGGACAATGAAGAAGATTACCTCAGAGTACAATGGGACCTTGATCTGATGGGCTAAGGAGCTGCAGATGGAGTTTAATCTAGGTAAATGTGAGATGCTACATTTTGATATGGCAAATCAGGACAGGACTTATACACTTAATGGTTGGTCCGTTTGCAGTGGGGGGAGGGGACGAACTGGGCTGGTTTAGGGGATCCACACAACCAGCCCAGCTCTCCCCCCCCCCCCACCCACTGCATCCCAAAACCAGTCCAACCTGTCTCTGCCTCCCTAACCAGTTCTTCCTCTCACCCAACCCTTCCTCCCACCCCAAGCCGCACCCCCATCTACCTACTAACCTCATCCCACCTCCTTGACCTGTCCGCCTTCCATGGACTGACCTATCCCCTCCCTACCTCCCCACCTATACTCTCTCCACCTATCTTCTTTACTCTCCATCTTCGGTCCACCTCCCCCTCTCTCCCTATTTATTCCAGTTCCCTCTCCCCATCCCCCTCTCTGATGAAGGGTCTAGGCCCGAAACGTCATTTTTGTGCTCCTGAGATGCTGCTCGGCCTGCTGTGTTCATCCAGCCTCACATTTTATTATCTTATACACTTAATGGGAAGGTTATGGGGGAGTATTGCCGAACAGAGACCTTGGAGTTCAGGTTCATGGTTCCTTGAAAGTGCTGTCGCAGATAGACGAGGTAACAAAGGTGGTGTTTGGTATGCTTGCATTTATTGGGCAGTGCATTGAGTATAGGAGTTGGGAGGTCATGTTTAGGCTGTACAGGACATTGGTGCGGCCACTTTTGGAATATTGCACTCAATTCTGGTCTCCCTGTTTTACGAAGGATGTTGTGAAACTTCCATGAGTTCAAAAAAGGTTTACAACAACATTGCCAGGGTTGGAGGGTTTGAGCAATAGGGAGAGGCTGAATAGGTTGGGGCTATTTTCCCTGGAGCACTGAAGGCTGAGGGGTGATCTTATGGTTGTTTATAAAATCGGGAGAGACACAGATAGAGTAAATAGTCGAGGTCTTTTTCCCAGGGTAGGGGAGTCTAAAACTAGAGGGCATAGGTTTAAGATGAGATGGGTTAGATTTAAAAGGGACCTAGGGGACAATTTTTTCCACACAGAGCGCGGTGTGTGGAAGTGGTGGAGGCTGATACAATTACAACATTTAAAAGGCATAATGTCATTTTGAAATGACTCAATTCTTTACCTTCCTCCACCTTTTCTACAAAGATAATGCTACTTTCAATATAAATAGGTTGCGATTATAATAATTTATATTGTATGGGGAAAACATATTATAAGATCATAAACAAGTAAGAGCAGGTACAGGCCATTTTGCCCCTCAAACCTGTTCTGCTATTCAATTACATAATGGTTGATATGATTGTAGACTTATGTTCATATTTCTGCCATTAGAGCCTTATTACATAAATGCAGTCTTTTAGAAATCAGGCATCAATATATATTTGGATTAGCCGTGCCACCGAATGAGCAATCTCTCTTTTGAAATACATTGAGTATTTCCAGAATTCTGAACATGTTACAATGAATTTTCAAATCCATTGCAGTAAGTAACATGAATTTTCCCTGAACATGATTCAACTAGGGAACAAATTCTTGTTACTGAATGCACTGAACCATGTAGAAGATTGCATTTTTCACTTAGTTCAGTTAGTTGGGCTGGTTTGATGCAGTCTAGTAACTTCTAAAACACCGTGAAGTTTAAATAAACGTACAATAGCCTAGGTGCCAAACTAAATGAACACACTGCCTAATTGAACAAAATAACTGTAGAGGTTAATATACATGTACAAGTAGGTTCATTGCGTGAGTGAATGAACATAAAGCCAACTAACCAATAAATCAAAAGGACAAATACCGAGAAACATAGACAGTAAGCAAATTAGCCTCTGCATTTTTGGCCCACATAAAGCTTATCTTGTTTCCTGGAATTTAAGCCTGAATTGAAACTCTCAGTCTAAGCAGTCAATCTATGGTACATCTGAGTCAGCGTTATGTCTCACAACAAGCAAGGCTGTATATTTCTTGATGGGTTGCAGAAAATGCTGATATAAAATAATACATGAATCAACTCAATAAAGTCCACTTGACAAATGGCTCAGCTAAAATTGCTAAGTTGTTTGGAGAGATTGAGATTTGACATTTTCATCAGGTACCATACTCACGGCAAGATAACAAAAGTAGAGCTGAGTGTTTTGCTTAATCAAACATTTTGTAATCTTGTTTTGACAACTTTATTTCTACTATCTTGCAAATTATGTGCCAAATGTTTTGATGACAGCCTGAATAAACTGGTTAAAGTCTTCATCAAACATAGACAAAAAACTTTATAGAAAGTTGTTAAGCATTCATAAGTTACATTTTACTGCGTGACTGGTAATGGACAAAATACTTATACTCCACTTAAGTGAAACATTCAGTTGCACATTATTTGAAGTTACAACATGTTCCTGCCTCAAAAGTTAATCTTTACAAAGAGCCAGATGTACTTTAGTTTGACTGTATTTATAGCCTGGCAAAGGGAATGCTAAAATAACCATTGAACAACAACAACAAATTCGCAAACACCAAGCAATCCACAATAAAGAAGACAGAAACATGCAGTTACAGCAAAGAAAAGACAACCACAGGCATTCATTTTAAACTTTCAGCTGCTCGCAACGACATTTACCTGTCCTTATTTATTTATCCTGCCGCTTTGTTGGGTGAGGTGGCATGGCAGGCCATTTTTGATGGAGCATTATCTGTCCTATGTCATTGATGCCACTTTGAACCTTGCTGTATAACTGGCCTGGGAGTTTTTTTTGTGGCGGATGAATTCCACAGCTGCAGAACCCATTTAACTGAGGCTGGCCTTTGGGGCTAGCTCCACAGGAAGAGGAAACAAAGTTTTTTTTAAATTGTTAAAGCATGTCTCCCACCTATATGAAGCAGTGATCATCATTCCTCCTTAAACACAATCTATTTAAAACTTCTTTGACTAGTTATCCTTTCGCACAACTTCTGTAACTATTAGCCTATAATGCTTTCCTTGAATTGACTCAAAAGTACATCCATTCCACAGATTTTAACGCCATCTGTCTTAAGAAAATACTTTTAGTTATAGACCTTTTAGGACTACCTGAAATATCTGATGAATTGCATACAATTCACAACTAAGAACAGTACATCCTAGTAGCCACCTCTGAAAGTTTCTGATTAAAAGCACAATCTGTCCAACTTACTTTCAAAGCAGTCCTTAAATCAACTATTCCGTACTTCTTGTTTTATCATTATATGACAATTGGTTTCTAAATAGTCTTGAAGGATTTTGTTACCTTTCTATCAGCTTTGCAGCTTTTGAAGCAATTAAAGACTTCCAAGCTATTACAGTAAAAGAAAACTTTAAACTTTGTGCTGAATCATCCATCTAACAATGGACTCTGTCTATTTTGTAAATATTTGATGACTAATTAGATGCTAACTATTGTTAAAGTAACTGCTTGACATTTGGTCCATTCAAGGCAGCAAATAATGACAGAGCAAGTAAACAAAATAAATACATCAACAGACAAAATTACCTGCCCTTTTCAGAGAATGTTTAAAAATACTCTTGCAAAGTATGATTAGCAACATTGTATTATCAAGACAAAAGGGGTTATGCGGAATGCTTGCTATAATTTATAATAAAATTTCTAAAACAAGACTTAAAACATTTCACATGGTTCCTTGCAAGTGTACATTATAATTTAAATAAAATTATTTAATTAAAATGAGTACCTCCTAGTGTGTAACAGATGTTCAATAAACTTCAGTAACCTTAAACATTATCACAATTTTGATAAACACAGATAAGTGCAATGAAGACAATGATCATGAAAGGTTTCAAAACAGAACAGAATATTGCCATGCTGAGAAAAAGGAACTCAAAATGACTTTAGTCGCAACATTTTGTAATGGTACAAGGACATTTATTCACTGACCAACATTATCTTGTACTCATACAGCATCTCCAACTTGGTGAAATTTTTCTAAGCTGCTTCACACAGGCAGGAGATGGAAAAAATTGAATGGATATTCAGCCAAACGAAGCAATATTAGAAGCAGTGACAATAAGATTTGTGAAAAGGTGGGATTTAAGGAGGTCTTAAAGTAGAGGGAGAGACAGAAATGTTAAGAAAGAAAATTTCAGAGCATGGGTTCCAAACAGTTGATTATCATTGGACAATGGGAGGTGGGAGCCACAACAAGAACAGAGAATTCAAATTTGTAAGACTACCAAAAAAGAGTGATATTAAGTCGCGGTGCTTATTTAGCAATATGAATGTGATTTTAAATCAGAGGCATTTGGGAATAGGATTCAATGTTGGTCAGCAAGACCAGAAGTGACATGAACAGAATTTGTGACAGAGTAGAATAAGAACAATAGATAAGCCAAAATTCATTAGAGAGTGAGTTTTTTAAATTTGGTATGAAAGAACTGGAATAGTTACGTTGTAAGGTGACAGAGAGATGAATGAAGCTTTCAAAGGCAGATGGATGGAAGCAGACGACACAACACAAGTGGAAGGAGGCAACAGTATGATGGAAATAATGCAGGATTTTAAAAAAGTCAGTTATTTCAGACGCGGATCTGACATAATGTGGGATCAAGGTTGGAGAAGTGGATAAATAAGACTGCAACCAGGTGGGAGCAGTCTACTGAACTGACAATGAATGGAAGTTGGAAGAAGATTATATTGGTGATCACATCAAAGGCCACAAAGAGGTCAAAGAGGATGAGAAGAGATAAGCCAAAGGAGTTGGTTTTAGTGTTGCTGCTAGCGTATAAACTGATTGGTAAGATTCAAATCAGAAGTTATTGGAAACATTGTCTTGGATGTGAGAGGTAACATCATGTTCATGAATTTGAGTGGAAAACATGATATAGGCTATAACTTGCAAGATCAGAAAATTTAAGAAGGTGGCTTTTTTTAGGTGAGGCGCAGATGAAATTGATGGCAATAACTCCTGAGAAGTAATAACCATCACAATGTCAATTAGCTTAAAGAGCAAAAAGGTATGTTTTAATATAACTGATGTCAAAGGAACAAAGTTCGAGGAAAGATGGGTTTGAGAGGGCATAAGGAAAGATGGAAGCAAAATGAGAGAAGGATGTGGGCTCAAGGCAAGGACAGGAAGAACCTACGCTTGTTTAAGAGGAGGAAGAGGAAGAGGAAGAGGAAGAAAATCAGCAGAACACAAAGTATGAATCCTAGTAATGAAGACATCAGGGAGCTTTAAAAAAGTAGTGCAGAGACAAGCCAGAAAGAATTTTTGACCATTATATTGTACACAACTAATCTTTCACAGTACTAACCCACAATCCAAACATCTCTCTTTTTAAAACAAGCCAAGTTTCAAAAACTGGTGAGAGCGCATCATAAATATTAAAACATCTGATACAAGGAGTGAGTTTAAGGGACAAAGAACTTAACATATGTATACAAAATACAGCTGTACAGTTAATAATGCAAACAATTATAAACAGAGAAGTTTTTTTAACCACTTCCTTATTTGGAAGAGATTGGATGATAAAGACCATGCTTAGCTGTTATCTTAATATATAACCCTTGTCCGTGGGGGCTGATGAGGAGAAGATGACGGGGAGATATAGCGCATACAAATAGCATCTTAAGCTGACCGGAGTAGGGTGGTTTTGAGAATTGCACAGCTACAAACCTCCTAGTTACAATATTCCTTTACTGGTGCTTTTAAGAATAACACTTCAATTATTGGGAAATTTAATCAACATATAGAGTCTGCTGAGTGTTTAAACATTTATTGTTGATACTGTCTATTCTTACATTGCTTAGTTAATTGTTATATTAGTAAATTGCTAGAGTCTATAAACAGCAATAGAGACATTCATCTTTCTGTCAAATTTTACCTTACTTACACTATGACCACATTCAGAGTTTGGAATAAATCCACAGGAGATCCACATCAATGCAAGATATAAAAGATAGGACAGAGTTTGCTGTGTGCGCACATGTGGATCATAGAGTGCTACAGGCTGATTCGACTGAGATTAACTATTTTTATCCAAGTGTGTGTTTTATTTATTACATGAGCATACTAATAAAAAAAACTGAAATGATCATAAATTTTGTAAATGTAATGTCAAATTTCCTTAGCATTCTCTATGAGATCTAATCAATTCAAAGCAGGATTGTTTAAGTATTTAAACTGTATTATGATATTCTGCTAGTTTAATCTTAACATGATTCTCTGCCAAATTTTTAAATCCTCTTTCTATAAACAGGCAGTATTTGTTGCAATGCAGAATATAAAGATTTTTCCAGTTGCTTCACACTATTCCAGAATAATAGCTTCAACAGACTGTTGTTCATTTGAATGGAGCAGTGGAATGCAGAAAACTACATAATTCTAATGATGCTGTCTTCTAAAGGGGTGTTCTGGAAAATTAAGTTTTGTACGTGCCTGTATTTGGACAGGAGTAGCATCAGGAACTAGATTTCTCGGTTAGATGGTATGATTGATTTGTATGCATTTATTCTCTTCTAGATGTGCCTCTGTTTGTACGTTTTACATTTTTTCTAGGGTTCATTATCTAATGTATTTGCAATGAGTTGCACAATTCTTCTAGCAGGCTTGCGTTCCTTTGGAAGTTTTCAGGAGTTGAAGGTGTTATCATTTTGAATATTTAGTTTAGAGAAATCCTATATTAAGTTACATACTTTACATAAATACTACTTGGATGGACAATAAAAGCTGGTGGACAAACATTGATATTTATTTTGCCAGTTGTAAGATTAATCCTAATTACTGAAAACATGCTCTTTTCCAAATCTACTCTGCTATTTTGTTACATTTAAAAAATTCTTGTACCACCACAAACCAATTCCTAAAACAGAAGTTACATGCACAACACTCTACAAAGTCCAACACTGATACTACAAACTCTTGTAGTTTGATCAACGAGCAGTTGGTATCGAAGAAGCCTGGGTGACTCAGTGGAGTACATCCTGTAGATGGTACACACTGCTGTCACTGTGCACTGGTGGTGAAGTGAGCGAATGTATCACACCTGGCTGATGGCATGCCATTCAAAATGATTATTTTATCCTGAATGATGATGAACGTATAGTCATACAGCACAGAAACAGAACCTTTGGTCCAACCAGTCCATGCCAAACATCTTCCCAAACTCAACTAGTCCCACCTGCCTTCCCCTGGTCCATATCCTCCAAACCTTTCCTAGTCATGTACTTATCCAAATGTCTTTTAAACATTGTAGTTGTACCTACAAACTTCTTAGCGATTACTTCATGGAAAATACATTTTTTCTTGTGGAAGTCTGAATCATACATATTGTGAAATACAAAGATAAGAAATGGCATTTAGCTCATTCATACTGATCAAATCAACTCATAAACAGTATCCAATTTAAATGAGAATATTAGAATCCTTGCCTTGTCTGTCCGATTCAAAAATCCATTTCATGTGTTCACCACATTTAGTGAAGAATGACTTCCTCATGAGGCCCAAGTTTGGCTTTGAGCAATTAAATATATTTCCTTCTGTACCACAGTCAAAGCTTAAGTAAAAATTGATGTTCTAAACATAGATTATCTTTTCTTTAACTCTTTTCAAAGCCGAGAAACTCAAATCTTGCAAAAGTTTTTTTTTATAATTCAGTCTTTGGACAGTAGCGATCATCTTCTGGGCTTTGACTGTACCTTCTTCAACTCTTTCAATTATGTCTCTGTCTCCAGAAACGGACACATTTCTCAAAGTATTGGCTATTTAGAAGATAGCACATTTTAGTGTTGGATCATTTCACTTAAACCTTACTGATTTGACAGTGTAACAAGGAAATATTTCAATGAATCGCTAAAATCTTCTGGAAACTCAGCCCATCAGGAGCACAAATGTTACTGAGCAGGATGCAAATGAAAACCAGATTCATTTCAAAGGGCACAATCTCAATGAGAAAAGTTGTGTGCAGCTTGAAGGCAATGACCCCAAGCAAAATTGTTCAGTGAGTGATTTATAAAAGAATCTGATCAGTTCTAAGGCAAATAAGTCCTACATTAAGCTGAAATAAATTAACCATGCTGTAAGATCTGAAAAGATGCGAAAAAAGTGCTGTTTAAGGAGAGTTCAGCTCAGCAGTTGGTACCTGCATGTCAATTGTCCCTGAGATTTTAAGTTGCCATCATTGCCTTAAAGTCCAGTGTCCTAGAATTTTGTTTTCCCCAATGTTCCAAAACACTGCAACAGCTTATAAAACAGTAATTACTGCTCCTAGAATTAAAGGAAATCAGCTCCTATACTGAAAATACCTCCAAAAAAGAGCAGGTCTTACAGCCACAGTTTTATCCTGTCCTCTTTTTTGGATTACCCAGAACCCTCAGAGTATGACAGGATCTTGATCAGATGGGCCAACGGGCAGAGGAGTGACACTTTGAGTTTAATGTCGATAAATGTGAGGTGCTGCATTTTGGAAAAGCATTCAGGGCAGGACTTATACACTTGATGGTAAGGTCCTGGGGAGTGTTGCTGAACAAACAGACCTGGGATTGCAAGTTCATAGTTCCTTGAACGTGAGTTGCAGGTAGATAGCATAGTGAAGGCATTGATATGCTTGCCATTATGGGTCAGTGCATCGAGTATAGGAGTTGGGAGGTCTTATTGCAGCTTGCAGGACATTGGTTAGACCACTATTGGGAGACAGAGTGCAATTCTGGTCTCCCTGATATAGGAAGGATGTTGTTAAACTTGAAAGGGTCCAGAAAAAATTTACAAGGATGTTGCCAGCATTGGAGGATTTGAGCTATAGGCAGAGGATGAGTAAGCTGAGGGTATTTTCCCTGGAGCATCAGATGCTGAGGGGTGACCTTATAGAGTTTTATGAAATCATGAGGGGCATGGATAGGCTAAACAGATAACGCCTTTTCCCAGGGTAGGGAAGTCCAAAACTAGAGGTCTTAGGTTTAAGGTGAAAGGGGAAAAATTTAAGAAGGACCTACGGGGCAACTTTTTCATGTAGAGGGTGGCGCATGTAATGGAATGAGCTGCAAGAGGAAGTGGTGGAGGCTGGTACAATTACAACATTTAAAAGGCATCTGGATGGGTACATGAGAGATAGTAAGAACTGCTGATGCTGGTGTCAGAGATAACAGTGTGGAGCTGGAGGAGCACAGCAGGCCAGGCAGCATGAGAGGAGCGGGAAAGTTGACATTTCTGGTTGGGATCCTTTTTCAGAAAAAGAAGGGTCCTAGCCCGAAATATCAACTTTTCTGCTCCTCTGATGGTGCCTGTCCTACTATGGTCCTCCAGCTCCACACCTTGGTATCTCTGGATAGGTATATGAATAGGAAGGGTTTAGAGGGATATAGTCCAAATGCTGGCAAATGGGATGAGATTAACGAAGGATATCTGGTTGGCATGGTCGAGTTAAACTGAAGGGTCTATTTTCTTGCTGTAGATGTCTATGACTCTATGGCTTTAATTGTAAAAGCTTGATTTACATTTAAAGATTTGAAGTAGAAGCACTAGTAGGCCACTTGACGCCTTTCGCTTGCTCTACCTTCAGTAAGATGTAGGCTGTCATGATTATTCCACATTCCTTCATACTCCACTTAACCTATTAACCTTTGCTTATCAAGAATTTATTAACCTTTATTGTAAAAACATTCAAAGACATCACTTTCACTGCCCTTCAAGGAAGACAGTTCCAAAGACTCACCACTCTGAAAAGAAATTTCTCATTATCTCTGCCTTAATGGGAGGCCCATTATTTTTAAACAACAACCTGTTGATCTAAACTGTCCCACAAAGCTAACATAATTTTCACGTTCACCTGCTCGACTCTCAAAGCTCCTAGTCACCTCTTTCTCTTCTCAGCTCTGGCAGCTACAAGTCTAGCCTAGCTTGTCCAACTTTTCCTCAGAAGACAACTCAATAATTTTAGGTATTAATCTAGAAAACGTTCTCTGAATGGTTTCCAATTAATCAATCCTTAATATGGTGGTCAGTACTGTGCACAGTACTCCAGATATGATCTCAGCAATCGCCTATATAACTGAGACTTTACTACTGCATAATTCCTCTCACAATAGTGACAACACACCGTTGGCTTTCCAAATGACTCTCAAGAACTGCATACAACCTTTTGTGAATTATGCATGAGGATACCCAGAAACATCCAAGAGCTTTGCAATCTCTTGCCATTTAAAAATACGTTTTTTCACCCTGTCAAAATTGACAATTTCACATCCTCCTGTAATATACTCCATTTGCCACTCATTTAATTATCTATATCCATTTATAGCTTCCTTATATCTTCTTCACAACTTACCCTTCCTCTTTATATTTGTGCCATCAAGAAATTTAGCCATATTTTTAGTTATTTCATCTAACTAATTTATTTAAACTGTAAAAAGTTGGGAGGTCCAGTGGCACAAGGCTCATTACATTTTGGCAGTCATACAATGACTATCATGGCTATTCTATTTCCTGTCAGGTAGCCAATCTTCTGTCCTAAACCTTCAGCATTTATCTTCCACGACACTTTTGATGTCACCCTAATCAAATGCCTTCTGGAAATTCAAATACACCACATCCATTAGTTCCCTTTCATCCACAGCATTACTTCTTCAAATAACTCCAGTAAATTCAATAAACATGAATTCCTTTTCACAGAACAATGTTAAATCTTCCCGATTTGTCAGAATTATATATTTAAAACAGCACAAGACATAGCAATCTTTTGGGAATCACCGGAATCAGGGAGGGTCTGACAGGACTAGAAAACAGCCAATGAAAGAACCCTGGTTAGGGAGGAAGAAAGGTAGAAAACAGGAAACTGTAGGCCACTTCGCCTGACCTCAGGCACTGGTAAGATTTTAGAGACTATTATTAAGGATGAGACTGGGGAGTACATGAAAGTGCATGGTAAGATAGGGCTTCATCAGCATGGCTTCACCAAGGGGAGGCCATGCCAGAAAAATCAGTTAGAACTCTTTGAGAAGGTAACAAGTAAGTTAGAGTTAGTGGATGTGACCTATTTGGATTTCCAAAGGCCTTTGACAAGGTGCTACATAGGAGGCTGCTAAATGATATAAGAGCCCATTGAGTTAGGGGAAAGGTACTGGCATGGATAGAGGATTTGCCGACTGGCAGAAGATAGCTTAACGAAACAGAAGTGGGCAGACATTGAAGCAGCTATTGAATTAATTTATTCTTTTCTCAACTGCTATAATGTCATTCCATGCAGCAATAGTTTGACAACTGTCACTAAGTTTGCTCTTAAGAAATGAGCATTTAAAACATATGCTTTAATAAAATATACAGTATGATGATTGTTGTAAAGTGTTAACTCCCAAGCATATACATGGAAAGTTGTCATCATAAGAGAAACAGCTTAAACCCCTTGCTGTGTAATAATATATACTAATTGTCATGGTGGAAATAAACCATCAGTTCTAAACAAAAATTACCTAAAAATCAGGTCTTAGAACAGTGGCCCTCAAAATATCACTACCAACAGAACAACAACAGAATTTCCTTGCATAGTAGGAAGTGAAGATGCTGGAGAATCTGCGATAACAAGGTACAGAGTTGGATGAACACAGCAGGCCAAGCAGCATCAGAGGAGCAGGAAGGCTGACGTTTCGGGCCTAGACCTTTCTTCAGAAATAGGGGAGGGGTAGGGGATTCTGAAATAAATAGGGAGGGGCAGGTAGGCGGATAGAGGATGAATAAAGGAGCAGATAGGTGGAGAGGAGACAGACAGGTCAAAGAGGCGGGGGTGGACCCAGTAAAGGCGAGTGTAGGGGAGGAGCTAGGGAGGGGGATAGGTTAGTCCAGGGAGGACGAACAGGGAGGTCAAGGGGGCGGGATGAAGCTAGTAGGTCGGAGATGGGGGTGGGGTTTGGGGAAAGACAAGTTAGGGAGGCTGGGACGAGCTGGGCTGGTTTTGGGATGCGGTTGGGAGAGGGGAGATTCTGAAGCTCGTGGAGTCCACATTGATACCACTGGGCTGCAGGGTTCCCAAGCAAAATATGCGGTCCTCGTCCTGGAACCTTTGGGTGGTATCGTTGTGGCACTGCTGGAGGCCCAGGATGGACATGTCGTCTAAGGGATGGGAGGGGTAATTAAAATAGTTTGCAACTGGGAGGTGCAGTTGTTTAATGCGAACCAAGCGTAGGTGTTCTGCAAAGTGGTCCCCAAGCCTCCGCTTGTTTTCTTGACGTAGAGGCGGCCACATCTGGAATAGCAGATACAGTATACCACTTTAGCAGATGTGAGAGGTCTTCTTGGGGCCTGGGATGGGATTGAGAGGGGAGGTGTAGGGGCAGGTGTAGCACTTCCTCCAGTTGCAAGGAAAAGATGAGGTGTTGGGGACCAGGGAACCGGAAGTTTAGGAGGAGGTGGAGGGCATGGGTGATGTCACGGACGTAGGTGGGGAGTTTCTGGACCAAGAGGGAGAAAATGGAGTCAGGATAAGGAGAGATAAGTTTGGTGGGGCAGTCAGATTTGTGGATTTTGGGGAGGCGATAAAAGAGGCCACATCTGGAACCATGGACATAGTCCACCGTGGTGCGGGGGTGGGGACCTCAACATCTTATCTTTACCATGGACATCCAGTCCCTGTACATCTGCATTCCCCATACAGACGGCCTAAAGACCCTCCGCTTCTTCCTGTCCCGCAGGGCCAACCAGTCTCCCTCCACTGACACGCTCATCTGCTTAGCTGAACTCGTCCTCACCCTTAACAACTTCTCTTTCGATACCTCCTACTTCCTACAGACAAAGGTGGTGGCCATGGGTACCCACACAGGCCCAAACTATGCCTGTCTCTTTGAAGGTTACGTGGAACAATCCCACTTCCATAGCTACACTGGCCCTAAACCTTACCTCTTTCTCCGTTGCATTGATGACTGTATCAGCGCTGCCTCACGCTTCCACTAGGAACTCGAACAGTTCATCCACTTCACCAACGCCTTCCAGCTCAACCTTAAGTTCACCTGGACCATGTCCAATACCTCTCTCTCCTTTCTGGACATCTCAGTTTCCATCTCTGGCAACCATCTGGAAACTGATACTCATTTTCAAGCTCACTGACTCGCATAGCTACCTAGAATACATCTCCTCCCACCCACCTTCCTGTAAAAATGCCATCCCCTATTCCCAATTCCTTCGCCTCTGCCACATCTGCTCCCAGGGTAAGGCATTCCACTCCCATACAGCTCAAATGTCCGTTTTTCAAGGACTGCAACTTCCTCCCCTCAGTGTTCGAGAATGACCTTGACCATGTCTCTCACATATCTCACAACTCATTCCTCGCCCCACCTCCCCACAATAACAACCAAAACAGAAACCCCTTGTCCTCATGTACCACCCCACCAACCTCCGGATCCAACACATTATCCTCCAACACTTCCGCCATCTGCAATCCGACCCCACCACCAAGGACATTTTTCCCTCCACACCTTTATCTGTCTTCTGGAGGGACCACGCTCTCCGTAACTCCCTTGTCCACTCCACACTCCCCTCCGGCCCCACCACACCCGGCATTTTTCCCTGCAACCGCAGGAAGTGTTACACCTGCCTCTACACCTCCCATCTCCCCATCCCAGGCCCCAAGAAGTCCTTTTACACCAAGCAGATGTTCACCTGCACATCTGCTAATGAGATATACTGTATCCGCTGTTCCAGATGTGGCCTCCTTTCCATCGGGGAAACCAAGCGGAGGCTTGGAAACTGCTTTGCAGAACACCTATGCTCGGTTCGCACTAAACAACGACACCTCCCAGTCACAAACCATTTCAACTGTCCCCTCCCAATCCTTAGACGACATGTCCATCCTGGCCTCCTGCAATGCCACAACAATGCTACCCGAAGACTGCAGGAATAGCACCTTCTATTTCACTTGGGAACCCTGCAGCCCAATGGTATGAATGTGCACTTTACAAGCTTTAAAATCTCCCCTCCCCCGACTGCATCCCAAAACTAGTGCAGTTTGTCCTCGCCTCCCTAACCTGTCCTTTCTCCCACCTCAAATCCCACCCCCATCTCCTATCTACTAGCCTCGTCCCACCTGCTTGACCTGTCTGTCCTCCCTGGACTGACCTATCCCTTCCCTAGCTCCCCACCTAGACTCACCTTTACTGGGTCCACCCCCACCTTTTTGACCTGTCTGTCTCCTCTTCACGTATCCTCTCCTTTATTCATCTTCTATCCGCCTCCCCCTCTCTCCCTATTTATTGCAGAATCCCCTTCACCTCCCCCATTTCTGTAGAAAGGTCTAGGCCTGAAATTGTATCAGTGATAATGGGAACTGCAGATGCTGGAGAATCCAAGATAATAAAATGTGAGGCTGGATGAACACACCCAGCAGCATCTCAGGAGCACAAAAGCTGACGTTTTGGGCCTAGACCCTTCATCAGAGAGGGGGATGGGGTGAGGGTTCTGGAATAAATAGGGAGAGAGGGGGAGGCGGACCGAAAATGGAGAGAAAAGATGATAGGTGGAGAGGAGAGTATAGGTGGGGAGGTAGGGAGGGGATAGGTCAGTCCAGGGAAGACAGACAGGTCAAGGAGGTGGGATGAGGTTAGTAGGTAGGAGATGGAGGTGCGGCTTGGGGTGGGAGGAAGGGATAGGTGAGAGGAAGAACAGGTTAGGGAGGCAGAGACAGGCTGGACTGGTTTTGGGATGCAGTGGGTGGAGGGGAAGAGCTGGGCTGGTTGTGTGGTGCGGGGACGAACTGGGCTGGTTTTGGGATGCGGTGGGGGAATGGGAGATTTTGAAGCTGGTGAAGTCCACATTGATACCAATGGGCTGCAGGGTTCCCAAGCGGAATATGAGTTGCTGTTCCTGCAACCTTCGGGTGGCATCATTGTGGCACTGCAGGAGGCCCATGATCGACATGTCATCTAAAGAATGGGAGGGGGAGTGGAAATGGTTTGCGACTGGGAGGTGCAGTTGTTTACTGGGAGGTTAGCAATAAACAACTTGAACTCTGAAGAAGCGTCTCGGCCCGAAACGTCAGCTTTCCTGCTCCTATGATGCTGCTTGGCCTGCTGTGTTCATCCAGCGCCACACCTTGTTATCTCGGATTCTCCACCACCTGCAGTTCCTACTATCTCCAATGCAGGAAAACTAATCATTATTATGGCAAAACACTTTACATTACTTTACATCAAGTCACAGCTGATGTTAACTGACTTCTAATTCTCATACACTAGGCTTAATAACTCTTTTTGCACATTTCCGCAAGCACCTCACCACCCCCCCTCCCCCACCCACATCCGTACAATGTTCAAAATGTGATTAAAAAAAGCAATCATAAAAGGTCTGGGTTTTGGAAATTATTAATTTCAGGTTAGCAGGATTTGTTAGACTGTATCTATATAATCATATGCTGTACAACATCCTACATCGATGACCCCTTTTCAAAGTTTGTAGCAGCAGTAAAGAGAAGCATGAAAGGGTTATAATTTACTTTACATTTACAATGATGAAAAATAAATTAATTCCTCCATAAGTAACTGTAATCATTTGGTTTAAAAACAACCCTTTTTCTCCAAATTGCTTTACAACACTTCCTTATTACTTCTATATGTCCATATTTAGCTGGGATAGTAGCGAAGTGCTAACACCCTGAATTTCTGGGCATCCTACGTTGAAACTGGCTGAAATTAATGAATTTTAATGGTCCATAAAGTTAATTTCATTAATTTATTTCATTTGATTAGTTCATTTCAGCAGTCTGCAGAGTTGGCCTTTGCCACGACAATTCATGGCACAGTTTAGGAGAAACAAACCTAACTAAATTAGCAAATAAAAACCAAAAGAACTGCAGATGCTGTAAATCAGGACAGTCAGTTCTGAGGAAGGGTCATCAGACCCGAAACATTAACTCTGTTTTTTCCCTTCACAGATGCTGCCAGACCTGCTGGACTTTTCCGGCAACTTTTGTTTTTGTTCCTAATTCAATTAACATTGATGTTGAGATGTTGTATATGTATTTGGGGTTTACATAACATCCTCCAAGCAAAGAATTCCTGACTATAACTATTTCATTAACCACTAAGTTTGACTCACATAATGCTGGACAAAACAACAATTTTTATAAAATAAATTAAGATCTAATAAATGTGCAATTGCATGCAATTCGTCTTAGGTGCTGATATAAAGCAGGTGATAGCCCAAAAACTATCAGTCATTTTTACAACTCGTTACCCTGCTATCCGACAACAATTTAATCCCAATTTCTTTTGTTGCAACAGCAGGCACTGTTGAAATAAAACAGCACTAAATCAGTAAATTCAAAATCTACTGAATTATTAAAAATGGGAAATAAGCAATTGTTTAAAGCCTTGTCTGAAAACCTACATAGATTACCAATTTTTTGTTTGAACTGAATAAGCCAAAGGTATCCCAAATCCTGTGTTTATTCTTTGTATACCTAATAAACTATACTGGTTCTAACAAGCTGATATTATTAGGCATGATCATATTAAATGGATGAGGAGATGAATGGCCTATTCTGGTTCCTATATCTTATGGTATTGTGGTCTAATATTTTGTCAAAACTAAAGCCTGGTTCACACATTTTTATAATGATGATTTCTATTTAACACAGCTTGATGGTCAAGTGTATATGAGTTGCTTAACTGACTAAACAATGTCTACCAACCTTTTTTCTCTTGCGTGCTTTAGCTTTAGTATTGCTGGACTCTTGCCCCATGCCTCCATTCCCCAAATTTCCTGAATGTGTTTTAGACACAATGTGTTGTGCTGCTGATGCAGGGGTTGTTGGTGTTGATGGGGGTGTATTCTCTGGTGAGTCAGGATTGCTCTTCAAAATAACGGGCTGAACTTGAAACTGTATCTAAAATAATAAAAAGTAACACTTTTAGATGCTGAAAAATATTAATTTGTATAAAAACTAGATACCATTCCAAGTCTAATAAGAATCACACTTTTTATTGGATATCTGATAAATAAGTTAGTTAGATAATTAACAATCTTAAAGGTAATGTACTTTATTTCCTGTTAAGATACTGCAAGCATTTTAGTAAGTAATCCAATTATTAATCAAGTGCATGCTGGCTAATGTCCTCCTCACATTACCCCTTTTAAGTCTGATCAACACTGGCATCCACCTTGGTACTTCGGTGAACATAACCAATTTTATCTACTTGGCTATTTGCTAGATGAGGGAGCTGTCTTGGCCATTTTGCGTTTTTGTTCAAGACAACCAAGAGAATCTGTCTTGATGAAGAAACTTGTGTGAAAACGTCAGTCAGAAGTGATATTCAAGGCTGAATTTCTAGTTTGTGTATATTATTTGACTTCTGACTTTTAATTTAATCCTTCAAATATCATTTTTCTCTCAAACAATGTAGCGTCATTTTCAGGGTTTCAGGTTGACCTATGCTTTTGTGGATGTTTGAACAGTTGAGAAGAAAATTTCACCCACTGTCTTCCACTAAGACACCTATTGTAACAAATTAAAATATTTATTTGGTAGAAAATTTAAATAGCCAAGCAGCCAGTGGTGCCTATAATGTATAGTTTAAGCAGATTGGTGTTTTTTATTCATTCAAGGGATGTTAGCATCACTTGCTAGGCCAACATTTATTATCCATCTCTGCTGCCATCTTATAAGTTCTGTTAAATGTATTTTTGGTGTAACATAACAAAAAAAAGGTCAAAACATTTTAAAAACATTATT
Organism: Stegostoma tigrinum; assembly: GCF_030684315.1. Taxonomy (NCBI): domain Eukaryota; kingdom Metazoa; phylum Chordata; class Chondrichthyes; order Orectolobiformes; family Stegostomatidae; genus Stegostoma; species Stegostoma tigrinum. Next base: position 75,900,513 of record NC_081357.1, on the reverse strand, counting down.
CAAGACATTAAAAGTATTACATTGAAACAGCCTGTTTAACCAATGGAGGGAAAAATTAATTGAAATATTGATTGAACAATTTTCAGTCATGCATCATAATTAGTCAGAAAATTAGATCCTTGATCACTATGAACATGTCATGTTCACTGACTGGCTTTGGACTGATTTAAGCAGCAAGTTAGAAAAGACCGTAAGAAATGGGAATAGTGGTAGGTTGTTCTGCCCCTTAAGCAACCTCTACCATTCAACAGTGTCATGGCTGATCTAACATCCTACGAAGAGTGGTTGAAATGAGCTAAAACATCTTAGAATTAAGGAGTCAAGTTTCAGCCTTTATGGTTGAATAGTTGCATATCTCCTTAACTATATGGAAACCACTTTTAAATTTCATCTGGAATATCAAACACAAGTTGCATTATACTTTTAATTGAGACCATTTCTCACTGCAGCTTACAGATATGGGTAACAAATGAGCTCGTGGGGGCTACATCCATAAAATAATATCAAGCAGACACTTAACCTTTCTACAGATATTTCACTATCAATAACTGCTTTATCTTTGTTACCTACAAGTAACAGCATTTATATGGCATCTTTAACATGGAGAAATGGTCATATATCCTTCTCAGAGTAGCAAATACTGTTAAGGAGGTGCGTTTCAACAATAAAACTGAGAGATTGAGATATGTAGAAAGAAAGTTTAGAAGAATCAACCCTATGCTTGTGAAAACGCATGTGGCAATACTTGGGTGAGAGATAGGACAATAGAGGTGCACAAGTGAGGCCAGAACAAACGATCAGAGACTTTAGGAGATGGTGTTTATAGTTCTGAGGAAGGTCACAGAAATATGTGGGTGATGCCATCAAAACATTTAAAATTAGGGGTTAAAACAGAGAGTATAAGTTATTTAGAGACCAGAGGTCATATCTGGTACACCAGGCAGATTTGTGTAATTTGTGCTTTCTTTATGAATCAATTCACCTGATCATCTTGTTTGAATTGTTTGTCTTCTAACAAAGGAACTGTAAAAGATCAGGGAAATGGAACAAAATGGATAGCTAAATGTTTTAACATCTGCAGATGTTTTAAAGTGTTTTACATGTGGCAAACTCAGTTAATTTCTCATTAAACTAGCTCTATTCTTTGATAATGAATACAATTGAGGAATTCAAACACTGTACAATAGGTAAGAAATTGGGGCTTTCAGACTGAAAGAATTTCACTTTTCTGTGACAGATTAAGAATTGCTAAGTTTCAACTGAAAAAAAATCTGTATTTTGTTTTAATACTAATATGCAGGTAAGTTAAGATAAATTCTGTTTCAAGTACTCTTAACTTTTTTATTTTAACATGCTTAGAAGTGATATTTCACTATCAATAACTGCTTTATCTTTGTTGCCTACAAGTAACTGCATTTATATGGCATCTTTAACATGGAGAAACGTTCATATATCCTTCTCAGAGTTGCAAATACTGTTAAGGAGGTGCGTTTCAACAATAAGACTGAGAGATTGAGATATGTAGAAAGACAGTTTAGAAGAATAAACCTAAACTTGTGAAAGCGTGCCTGTCAATACTTGGGTGAGAGATAGGACAATAGAGGTGCACAAGTGCGGCCAGAACAGACAAGCTAGATTGATCCTATTTGAAGTATGAGAAATTGACTGGTTATCATGTTGAGTTGTCTGGTTAATTGTATCCATGATCTTGCTGAAGCTTTCCTACGGAAGTCGAACGGGCCTTGAGTGGGCCAGTTATGGATCGACCTTATTAGTGGATTCAGGTGGTGCTGTTCCAGTTCCCACAAAAAAAATTACACATTTTATGAGTAATGTCCAATTGTTCTTCCAAGAATTATATAAGCCAATTGCTACATACAAATAGAAATATTCAACACAGCATGCTGAAGTCTGCTGAAAGTTCATAAGATGTTTTTATTATTTTTGGGGACTTAATTTCCATAGTGCAAGAAAAATGGAATTTTGTTTTCCGTTCTGTGGCTGGTTAGAAAGTTAGCTTGAACTGTGAGCTAAAGACAGCATTTTCAAGAAATAAAATGACCTCATACGAACAGCTAACACTGGGGAGTTGAGAGCTGGGGTTTTTGCTGATTTGAGTTTTACAGCCCAGAGAGAAGTGGGCCTAGAAGTCCAGTCATCCAGCCAGAAACACATTCATCAGACAAAAACAGGTTGTTTCAGAAAGTGGCAGTCCTTAACGATCGAAATAAAGAAAGCTATCTACAGAAAGCCTTGTAGGTATAATTGAGGAAGCTCCTACAAAATATTATGCTGAAGATATAAAATTAAGGAGTCCATGTTAAGTAATGGTTTAATGTCTCTAAGGTTGTTGTTTGGATAAATGGATTGAACTGTGATTGTAGTGAGGCCATTGGAAACTTGTCCTGGGGTAGTATAACATTACTTGCAATTTTTTTTCTTTTGTTTAATAAAACTTTTATATTCATTTGTTAAAATTATCTTGGTTGTTTCTTGTGAATTTGTTCAGTAACAGACCTCCATTGAAAACAAAAAAGAAGAATAAAACTTACGGTCTATGAAACTGGGTCTCACTCTTGAGTCTGACTTTTACCATCAGCAGCAATAATAATAACAACGGAAAATTATAGTCTGGGCCTTAAACGATTGCAGTACTCTGTCTACTACATTTAAGCAGTTTTATCATTGCTAATTCACAGGCTCGCCTGAAATCATATCACATGGGTCTGAGTCGCTGGGACAACTACTTTTTTTTGCTGATTATCAATAGCAGACAAAGCATTTTTCAGGTGAGATACAAGCCACCAACAGATTAAAATAGTACTCAAAAAAATTAAAATAATTTCAGTTAAAAGAAAACGACTTACATTGGACTCCGTAAACAGTTTAGTGCATGCATAAACTGCAAGTACTGTGTGTAATCTCAGAGCTGATTGATTACCATTCTGTAACATTTTACTTCTTACAAATACATTTACTGGCAGTTTAGCTAAAATTGAATGATCTAATTTTTTGACATTTTCTGAAAATTCTGACTCTCAGACATACAGGTGGATGGTGTGGTGGCTCAGTGGTTAGTACTGCTACCTCACAGTGCCAGGGACGCAGGTTCAATTCCAGTCTTGGGCAACTGTGTGGAATTTGCACATTCTCCCTATGTCAGCGTGGGTTCTCTCTAAGTGCTCAGGTTTCCACCCACTATCCAAAGATGAGCAGGGCTACGTGAATTGGGCACACTAAAACAAATTGCACCATAGTGTCCGCAGACATGTAGGTTAGGTGGATTAGCCATGGTTTAAAAAAAACCATGTGGAGTTATGGGGATGAGGTGGGGGGTGGGGGGTGGGAGTGTGTGTCTGGGTGGGAAGCTCTTCAGAGGTTTAGCACAAACAGGACAGGCCATATGGCCTCTTTCCGCACTCTAATGATTCTATACAATGATGTATTTGCACTATTTCTGGTAAATAACAGTAAAAGGGCTCATTGCCCAGAGGTGACATTTACATAAACAGTGATCTTACTTGTAGAAGCTGACTTTGCAGCAAACAGGAATATGGAACAATATTGAAATGTGCATATTGGAGCATGTAAATTCAGTTAAAAAGACAAAGAACAATTGTAAACAGATTCTATTCTGTGTTAAAGCAAGAGGTTAGAAGTTGGTGCTTTGATGAGAAATGCAGGAAATTAATTCCTTTTCACTAAAAATTGCATTATGTTTCAAACACCCACCTCAGGTAATGCCGCATTATGATGTGCAAGTGTCACAGATTTGGCATTATTAAATGGATCTCCCGTTTTAGCAGCCATATCCTGTTTCACCAAAAGGGCGAGGTCCACCAGCTTAAAAATTAAAATAGTATTTCTTTAAAAAATGAGTTGATCATGGTATTTTAACATAAATGTCATTGTGGCATCATATGATTTAAAAAGTGTTCACATCTCTACTAAGAAATTTGTCAATCTCAAAAGCTATACAATAAAGTCTTTTGCCCTGAAATTTAGCTTCAGAATGATTATAGTTAAGTTACTAGCAGTACAATGGATGAAAGTAAAGAATTGCTGTATCACTGGGGGTAAAAAAAAATTCATATCCACCCTAAAGTTTTCAATTAAAGGGCTGACTTTTTACTTGCATCGGTAAGTTTAAACTGACCTGATTTATTACAACATGATAACCTCCTTTGTCTAATCTCTATACATGGTCATTCCAAGGAGAAGAGTCACAGAGATCTACACATGGAAACAGGCCCCTCAGTCCAACCTGTCCACACCACACAGTTTTCACAATTAAACGAGTCTTATATGCCTGCATTTGGTCCATATCCCTCCATGCCTATCACCTCCTTGTGCCTGTCTAAATCGTTTTTAAATGACAAAACTGTACTCGCTTCCACCACTACATCTGGAAGCTCTTTCCCTGATCTGCCCTTAATATATTTGAGGTCATTCAAAACTTTGCCATTGCCCACATTCTGAAAGACTGGACAGTTGTTGGGGAGCTTACGGCCTTGTGGTATTGTCTCTGCGCTAGAAATCATAGGTAATGTTTGAAATTCCTGGGTTTAATACTGACCTCAGCAGATGCAGCCCATTCTCCACCCTGTGTGAAAAACTTGCCCCTCTGGATCTCTCCCCTCTCACCTTTAACCTTTGCCTTCTAGTTTTAGACTCCGTCAGAATGGGGAAAGGTTGTAGTTATCTAAATTATCTGTGCCTCTCATGATTTTATAGGTCTCGAAAAGGTCATGTCTGAGTCTCCTACACTCCAGGGAAAAATGTTCCAGCCTAGCCAACCTCTCCTTATAACTCAAACCTTGCAATCCCTTTAGAAATTATAAAAGAAATACTTTAATTGTTGGAAACAAAACTAAAAAGTGCAGGTGTTGGAAATCAGAAATGCAAACGGAAAGTGTTGGAAAAATTCAGCAGGTCTAGCAGTACTTGGGGAAAGAAGGCAGAGTTAACCTTTAACTGAAGCAGGGTTACTGGACCCAAAAGGTTAACTTTTCCTTCTCTCCACATTGCTGGCAGATCTATTGAGTTTTTCCAGCAATTTCTATTTTTACTGTAACTGTTAGATGCACAACCACTATATTACAGTAACTAATTGCTTCCGTCATGATGACAAGCAATGTTTAGGTGTTGCTGGCTCTATTCATGAATGATTTAAGAGAAGCAGATGAGTTTTTATAAAAGAGAACACAATATTTCACGTGCATTTGCCAAGTGTCAACTCATATCAGATTGCTAGTGAGGTGGGGACATCTGACAGTATTTCCTCATCCATGCTTTTCTTGCCTCTACACTTGATTAATCCAAAACATACCTGGCTAGTTCCCATAATGGGCTTTAATATACTTGAGGGCATTCAAAACTTTGCAGTTGCCCAAATTCTGGAAGACTGGACAGTCGTGGTTGGGGGGAGTGCGGCACTTATGGCCTTGTGATATTGTCTCTACACTAGAAATCATAGGTAATGTTTGAAATGCCTGGGTTCAATTCTGACCCCGGAAGATGCAGACTTTAAATTCAATAAAAAGTTTGCAATTAGATATCTACTGAAGATTGTGAAACTACCGTGGTTCCCTAATGTAGTAAATAAACCAAGGAATCTCTGTTTCAAAGAAATAAAACCTCATGATTTTTATATCAAAGCTCTTGACAAAAATGTGTTTATTTATTATAGATGGTGATTTCGCATTTCTGTTGCATACTTATTTGAGGTCAAACCTCTTATAGCACTATTATCCACGTTATCAGGGCAAATCTCTGAGCATTGACCACCAGGGCTATCTGGTTCCATTATCTTTATAAAATTTATTAAGTATCTTCTGTTCTGCTGTGGATGACAGACATTGTTCCTGCTCGGTGTCTTCTGCACCAGTGCACCACCAAAATGTTGGAGATATTCTTGTGCCTTTCTAAGATTAGATTCAGTTCATATTAACTTCCCACATTTGCTCCAGCTGAAACACATTTCCCCTTTAAGAGGTGCAGATAAGCTTTATTGCATGCTAGCCTCTGTCAATTTTGTACCCAACTCAAGGATGTGGCCAGTTAACTGATGCACAATTAATTTCTTCCTGCTTCTGGGGTTAAATAATTTTGAAAACATGACCTTTGAGTTGCTAATCGACCATTCTAACCAGCTGGTTTATTATATGTTTTATCATGGAATATAAACACAATCACTTATGTCTTTTTAAAAATTTGATATTAAAATTTATCCCATGTATCATATGTAGTTACAGTTACAACATTTAAAAGACAGTTGACAGGAACATGAATAGGAAAAGTTTAGAGGGACACACACCAAACACAAACGGGATTAGTTTAGTTTGGGAAACTTGGTCAGCATGGACAAGTTGGGCCGAAGTGTCTGTTTCCATGCTGCATGACTCTATGACTACCATAGGCACTCTATTTTATGAAATTTACACATTACCTGGGCCACTGTCTCCTGTGCTAGGTATGCCATGATCTCTAAAGCAACTGGATTAGGCTTCACTTCCATACTGCTGCAGTCCAACCAATCCTTAAACTTTGTTGGTTTTTTGGCTGTCAATTACAGATGTAAACAAATGGAACAATAATCTGTATTAGAAAAACAGAATGCAGCTATACATTTTAAAGCAACATACTGTGAAGATGGCAAAGATTTTTTGCAATGTTATTTTGACCTGAAAAACAAGTCTTCAGCACTGAAGAATTAGTTTACAAACGTGCTGCAAATTTACATTATTAGAAGCGTCTTCTTTTTCCTCTGTTTACAAAGTACACCAGTTGGAGATATTCTTGTGCCTTTCTGAGATTAGATTCAGTTTATACTGACTTCCAGCATTTGCTCCAGCTAAAACACATTCCCCCTTTAAGAGGTGCAGACTAGCTTTATTGCATGCTAGCCTCTGTCAATTTTGTATCCAACTAAAGCATGTGGCCATATCCTGCTTCTGGGGTTAAATAACTTTGTAAACATGACCTCTGAGTTACTGATATTTTAGCAAATCATTTGCCCCAGTCATTAATTACATGAAATGCTAGTTTTGTATTTTCCTACAATATAGACAATAATTTCCAAATACTAATTGGATTATCAAGCCAAAGGGAGAAATAAATTGCCTATGAAAACAGCCACATATTTCAAATATGACATACACAAGCATTGTAAGTGGCATTCCCAAAAATCAAAATGAATGTACCATGCAAAAAATCTGAAATCGAGCAATTAATATAACTTGTGACATCCTTTGTTTTCAATTTATTAATGAGAGTCTACATTATTCCTCATCTCCAATTGTCATTTTTTCTCTACCATAATCTCTCTCAATGTAACTCTCAGAAATTCCATCATCAGGACCTCTTCTGCTTTTCACCTCACATTCGTTCTTTCTATCTTTGGTTTCTTTTTATCTTTTCAAGGTTTCTATCTTTTCTTTCTATCTATAAAATCTTGGTTCGTCCACATTTAGAGTACTGCGTACAGTTCTGGTTGCCACATTACCAAATGGAAGTGGATGCTTTGGAGAGGGTGCAGAGGAGGTTCACCAGGATGTTGTCTGGCATGGAGGGCGCTAGCTATGAAGAAAGGTTGAGTAGATTAGGATTATTTTCATTAGAAAGACGGAGATTGAGGATGGACCTGATTGAGGTCTACAAAATCATGAGGGGTATAGACAAGGCAGATAGCGGAGTGGAGGACTCAATTATTAGGGGTCATGAGTTCAAAGTGGGAGGAGGAAAGTTTAAGGGAGATATGCATGGAAAGTTCTTTACGCAGAGCGTGGTGGGTGCCTGGAACGTGTTGCCAGCGGAGGTGGTAGGCGTAGACACGATAGTGTCTTTTAAGATGTATCTGGACAGGTGCATGGATGGGCAGGGAGCAAAGGGATACAGACCCTTAGAAAACAGATGACAGGTTTAGACAGAGGATCCTGATTGGCGCAGGCTTGGAGGGCCAAAGGGCATGTTCCTGTGCTGTAATTATTTTTGTTCTTTGTTCTTTTATCTTTCATATGCCTCTTGGCCTTTGATTCAATTCACACCTTTTCATTCCTTTCATTACTTACACTTCTCTATTGCTCTTCCTATCCACTCCCCAATAATATAGGGTTTCTCTTGATTTCACCATAGGACACAAATCTGATGTGCAGAGAGAATTGGGAGTTCTAGTCCAGGATTCTCTCAAGGTAAATTTGCAAGTTGACTCAGTAGTTAGGAAGGCAAATGCAGATCACTTGGGATTGATGCTTGGATTTGTAGGCCTTCAAGCAAGATATTGTTTCTTACCATTCCTTCTATACAGATGGGTTCAATAATCTTGCCGTTATTCACTCACATTAGATCCAACACTACTACATGGGCAATAGTGACCAGACCCACAGAGCCAGAGATGACAGAAAAGAACAGGCAGTTAAGCCCAGTAATGGCAAACAATGAGGCCAGCTTTCGATCCAAATGCAAAGATGGGGAAAATACCTGGAGTGATATTCAGCATTGGTAGAGTCTGGTCAGCCATAGACTTCAAGACATACCTATCGGTAAATGAGAAATGCCATGCAAGGTTGAAGACAGCGCAGAAGACAACAGCATCATACATGGTTAGCAGCATTAAGTATGTTACAATTTGACGCCAGACCCCCTAGTATATTTATGATCTGATTAGGGACCATCAACCTTTTACTTCAAATAGATGAAGGCTGAGAATCAGAAACCTTTACTAATACAATAAAGCCCCAAGATTCAGAGATAGTAGGAACTGCCAATGCTGGAGAATCTGAGATAACATGGTATAGAGCTGGATGAACACATCAGGCCAAGAAGCATTAGAGGAGCAGGAAAGCTGACATTTCATGTCTGGACCCTTCTTCAAAACATTTCTGAAAAAGGGTCCAGGCCCAAAACATCAGCTTTCCTGCTCCTCTGATGCTGCTTGGCCCACTGTGTTCATCCAGCTCTACACCTTTTATCTCAAAACCTCAAGGTTGTACTGGATTAAATACCCAAACAAACTTTACTATCCAAAGTAAGAAAAGTAAAATGGCTCTCATTACTTCTCTTCTACTCTAATTTCCAAACCTAGCATGAGACAATATGAATAAGCTGTCTTTTCTATAATACTCAATATCAAGATGAGCAAAGTACAATTCAACAACAAAATGGTGGTCAAACACAAACGACGAAGAAAAATCCAATGAATCTGATCAAAACAGAGAGGTAATGGCGTATTGGTCATGTCATTGGACTGGTAATTCAGAATTTCTCGCTAATGGTCTGGGGACGTAGATTTGAATCCCACCATGGCAGAGAGTGAAACTTGAATTCAATAAAATCTAGAAGCTTAGTAGTGACCATGTAACTATGGTCATAAACAACTGAGTCACTAATATCCTTTAGGGATGGAAATCTCCTGTCCTTCTGTGACAACATGTGATTTCAGACCCACAGGTTGATTTTTAACTGCCCTCTAGGCAATAGAGAGAACTGCACCATCTTCATTAATGAACAAGTTAAAAATGATCATCCAGCTGATAAAAATTGTTGAAGATTACAACAGTCTTGTTAATACTCAGATCTTTATCCAGGGAATTACAGCAGTAGGGTATTTTACACAGTAGTAGGATGAACTCTTCCTTCGTGATGTGATTGACCGACAGCAAGATTTTGATTTCCTGGAGGGTACAAACCCTCGGGACAAGTTCTGATATTCAGTGATGAAAATAATTGGGAGAAAAACTAGTTCAAGTTGAATACCAGTGTTGATGTTGATCCTTTGATAATGGGAACTGCAGATGCTGGAGAATCCAAGATAATAAAATGTGAGGCTGGATGAACACACCAGGCCCAGTAGCATCTCAGGAGCACAAAAGCTGACGTTTCGGGCATAGACCCTTCATCAGAGAGGGGGATGGGGTGAGGGTTCTGGAATAAATAGGGAGGGGGGGAGGCGGACCGAAGATGGAGAGAAAAGAAGATAGATGGAGAGGAGAGTATAGGTGGGGAGGTAGGGAGGGGATAGGTCAGTCCAGGGAAGACGGACAGGTCAAGGAGGTGGGATGAGGTTAGTAGGTAGGAGATGGAGGTGCGGCTTGGGGTGGGAGGAAGGGATGGGTGAGAGGAAGAACAGGTTAGGGAGGCAGAGACAGGCTGAACTGGTTTTGGAATGCAGTGGGTGGAGGGGAAGAGCTGGGCTGGTAGTGTGGTGCAGTAGGGGGAGGGGACGAACTGGGCTGGTTTTGGGATGCGGTGGGGTAAGGGGAGATTTTGAAGCTGGTGAAGTCCACATTGATACCATTGGGCTGCAGGGTTCCCAAGCGAAATATGAGTTGCTGTTCCTGCAACCTTCGGGTGGCATCATTGTGGCACTGCAGGAGGCCCATGATCGACATGTCATCTAAAGAATGGGAGGGGGAGTGGAAATGGTTCGCAACTGGGAGGTGCAGTTGTTTATTGCGAACCGAGCGGAGGTGTTCTGCAAAGTGGTCCCCAAGCCTTCGCTTGGTTTCCCCAATGTAGAGGAAGCCATACCAGGTACAATGGATACAGTATACCACATTGGCAGATGTGCAGGTGAACCTCTGCTTAATATGGAAAGTCATCTTGGGGCCTGGGATAGGAGTGAGGGAGGTGGTGTGGGGGCAAGTGTAGCATTTCCTGCGGTTGCAGGGAAAGGTGCTGGGTGTGGTGGGGTTGGAGGGCAGTGTGGAGCGAACAAGGGAGTCACGGAGAGAGTGGTCTCTCCGAAAAGCAGACAAGGGTGGGGATGGAAAAATGTCTTGGGTGGTGGGGTCGGATTGTTGATGTTGATCCTTTCAGTTATTAGAGGTTGAGATCAGAAATTCGTAAACCATCTTCCTTTTTTTTTATGGCTCGGGGATTGTTAAGATCAGAATAAAAGGCTGGAAGCATGACACACTCAGACCTTCAAAACAACTCCAAGATCATTGAAGCTTCAGACGAGCTGGATACTGTCATACGTACACAAACAGAATCCAAGTGTATGCAACAAACTTTTATGATTGTGAACACAGAACTTTTCTTGACATGTTCAGAGGAAATCTTAAACCCTCAGTAAAGGCCCAACAAGAAGTCTAACAACTTAAAGTAACTAATTAATGATAAACTATTCAGAGAAAAAGAGATCCTTTACTCAAAAACACAACATATTAAATATTCAAAATGGGCAAACTGTTAATTTGCATTGATATCAGCAGAAGACATCAGCAAGTCATGAAAGCAATGGAGATTTTTTGGCTTACCAGATCAGACGATTGAACTCATGGAGACAGATAGCCTTCACCAAGCTTAAAGCTGAGCACAGAAGTGTGCTTGAACAATTCAGAACTCATCAAGAATGATCATAGTCTAATGGCCTCAGTGAGAATACAGAAATAATACTCCAACTATTAGCAATCAAGCAGTAAAATCAAGCCTTGCAGGCTGAAAATAAGAAGTATGCAGAAGACTTGCAAAAATCTTGCACTGAGTCAAGTAATGTTCTCACCACTGTGGCACACAAAAGATGCTTTGACGGAAGAGAAGTCTGTTTGTTTTAGCAATTATCAGAATTCAAGATCATTGTGAATATCTAGCTGAAGAAAACTCTGCTTCAATTAAACAAATACTTCAAAATTAAACACTACAGAGAGAGAACAAGAATCTTTGGTCCCTTATTAATGACACTCCTTCACATAATATTAATTAATAACACATTATTTAATTATTAATATTAATGAATCACATAATAAATTCGAGTGCTAGAATTTTCTCCAATGAATCAGCTTTTCCTTGATTGATATTCACCACTGCTACAGTCAATTTTTGCATTGCAGCTATCATTTAAAGCTTGTTATTCTATTCAACTAATGTGTTGGCCATCCAAGGAAAGGACAAGAAAACACATATATTCTACACATCCTCCAACAGAAACAAAAACGCTGTTAGAAATTAATCCCTCACGTACACAAGACTTAGTATAGTCAATGGGGGGAGGGGGGGGGAGAAGGGGCGTTGGGGGGGGCAGGGGGCGCTGGGGTTGACACCAGACAAAATAGAGCAAAATGCTAAATATTCATGGTTAATTGTTAATGGGGAAAAAAACAAAAGGGATGCTGTGAAATAACTTGGGGAATAATGCAGAGTAAAGGGAATTACACCTTTACTCTCAGTATAGGCAATGAACACATGAAATGTGATCCATGTCACAGCACATCAGATCAGATGGATCAAGCGAGTGTATCTGTAAGCCTCCAAGTAAGATGTCCTCTCCTACCATCCTCTACGCAGTTATGTTCATTAAAGTTTGTTAGTTCACTAAAAAATGTAGCTCTCACATTATTACGATCTACAATCCTACTCCAAATATCACAAAAATAACATTCTCTCTTGAACAGCAAACTGTATGCATGTTAGCATTGTATCAGAAATAATGGGAACTGCAGATACTGGAGAATCCAAGATAACAAAGTGTGAAGCTGGATGAACACAGCAGGCCAAGCTGCATCTCGGGAGCACAAAAGCTGACGTTGAGGGTGAGGACGAGTTCGGCTAGGCGGATGAGGGTGTCGGTGGAGGGGGACTGGTTGGCCCTGCGGGACAGGAAGAAGCGGAGCGCCTTGAGGCCATCTGCATGAGGAATACAGGTGTATAGGGACTGGACGTCCATGATGAAAATGAGCTGTTGGGGGCCAGGGAATTGGAAGTCCTGGAGGAGGTGGAGGGCGTGGGTGGTGTCACGGACGTAGGTAGGGAGTTCCTGGGCCAAAGGGGAGAAAATGGAGTCCAGATAGGTGGAGATGAGTTCAGTGGGGCAGGAACAGGCTGAGACAATGGGTCAGCCAGGGCAGGTAGGTTTGTGGATTTTGGGAAGGAGATAGAAACGGGCCGTGTGGGGTTGGGGAACAATAAGGTTGGAGGCTGTGGGTGGGAGGTCCCCTGAGGTGATGAGGTCATGGATGGTATTGGAGATGATGGTTTGGTGCTCAGGGGTGGGGTCATGATCAAGGGGGCGGTAGGAGGTGGTGTCGGAGAGTTGCTGTTTGGCCTCGGCGATGTAGAGGTCGGTGTGCCATACTATCATTGCGCCTTCCTTGTCTGCGGGTTTGATGGTGAGGTTGCGGTTGGAGCGGAATGCTGTCCGTTCTGCGGGGGAGAGGTTGAAGTGGGTGAAAGGGGTGGAGAGGTTGAGGTGGTTAATGTCTCGATGGCAGTTGAAGATGAAGACATTTGGCGGTGTATTACTTTAAAATATAGCCACCAACCATTTAGGATCCTAGGGGGGGAAAAAAACACATTTTTACAGCTCAATAATGAACTCTGTATTGTAAATTACTTCTCAGCATTTGCTGGAGAAAAGGAAAACATATGAAGTAAAAGCAGATTCCTTTGTCCCAAAATGCCTGTGTTATTTCAAATGCTGCACCTAATAAACCAGATTTCAAAATATTCAAGGACAATTATTCACTCAAATCACAATGAATATGAGATTGAGATTTTTCAAAACCTTTGAATCTGCAAATTCTGTTTAAATAACGATGTTGTGTTTTTGTCAGTGTTTAGGTCATGTGCAACTTTATCATGACTTCATTTATTTCTTCAGCGTTTGTGACCTTTAACCTAGCTCTTACTCATCTATTAACAACATCTCGAGGTAGTGAGCAAGCATTCAAATTTACAACCTATTATTGTACTAGTTCACAAACACTTTCAGTAACCAAGTTATAAATGTCAATAAGCATTAATTATGTGAACACAGTATTTAGCTTTGGAATGTGAAGCTTTGGCCAAGTTGGCTTGAAATGAATGGACGTCATGGCAGGGAGTTTTAAAGTTAGATACACTTTGTTAACAAAAGATTCTTTTTGTACTGAAGTTATTTGTGATCAGTCAATTTGCATTAGTTGCTGATGGTCCAAAGCTCGTACAGTTTCACTGACTGCAAGATGTTAACTCCTTTACTCTTCATTTAATGTACTGAACCAAAATTATCTTTCATGAAATTGTATTATTCATTTCAAATTAGTGTTAAAGGTAATTTTACAAAATTAAATGCTAGTATGGAGCCTTACCCCTCAGAGTGTGTACAATTAATTCAGGCACAAGGTCCTACCATTAACGTTAATGCTAAGATAATGGCAGGGAGAGTGCACTAAGGTTTTCAATAACCACTACTGGCAAAATCTCATTGTATCAGCTCTTAAATTCGCAAAGCTCTTTACTGTCAGAATAATGCTTTCCAGTGTCAAATTATGAAATTCTGCTCTTTCAGTGACATCATGTGCTATTGCCATTTGCCTCGAATCACACACACCACAATTGTAATTACATCTATGAAATATTTGAATTTGATAATTTTTTGGTACTGAACAAATCTGTCAAAACATAAAAAAAGTTGCAAACTCTATCTTCAAGGTCATGATGATTCAATTCATGCCAATGTACCTTCCTGATTTTACTTATATAGGATTGAATATTCAACATGCATACTTGATTTTGAAGCCTAGCCATAAGATAATACTTCTACACTCCAATCCAAAAAAATGCATTGGTCAAAGTAAAGCAATAAACTGCGATATAATAAGGCAAAAGATTAAAGTTGCAGAAAGTAGATGTTGTGTACTGCAACTGCCCAGTTTACTTCTAATAATGTTAACGATTGTACTGTCCTGATCTAGTCCCACGACTCTCAATAGCATGGATTACGGCAAGTTAACAGTTCATTTCCATTAGATTCAGAATAAAAAGATCCAAACGGGTTTCCAGAATAAACAACAAAATTAATGATTAAATGTAAAAAAAAATCTTTTGAGGAAAAAATGCAAAGCTGATCAACTGTTTGACATTTATAAATATAAATATTTACCCTTCTCAAAAAGCCATTACACAAGTGCACGCACAAACACAGATATGCACACGCCCCAGTAAAAAGAAAAGTAAAGAAATTTAGGAAAAGAACACTTGATAAGTTTTGGAAAATGGAAGAATAGATTTTGCAAAATTCCATTAGGCAATTTGGCATTCTCATTCATACAGATAGGCAACACCACATGGATCTCCTCAGAGGTCGCAAATTTAGAAGATGTCAGGAGAAAGTCTTCCAGAAGACTTTCAGTGAGCACAGATGTTTTGTTTCTGCAGCTCTCACACTGGATTTTCAAAAGGATTTCTTAGAAAGGTGTCATTGTTTGAGTTGGGGATCTTATGTTTTCACAGATTGCACCTCAACTGAACTCAAAACAATTTTAAATATCCCACAATTCCTGCAGCCATAAAGTCAGACATGTGATTTACAAAAAGAGCAAGCAATTCCACAATCTATGAGTATTGACTCATTACCTAACTCAAGACATGAGACACACTTTTTTAAACGACTTACTGGATGTCATAAGTGCCTTTAGAAAACCAGGCCCTTAATACTTCAAATAAATCAATTTTCACAATCTTTTACTCAACAGTCCTCTAAACATATTAGCAAAGGAACAGCCTTCAAAACAAGACAATGGTCTGTCTCTCATCCTATTACCCAGTGTATTTACATAGCAGTAAGCAGCCTCTCACCCCTCAGCCCACCCTAATTACACAGAAGTAACTAGTCTCCCATCCAACTGGAACTAACTGTAACTTCATCCATTCCACCCAGAATTAATAAACCCAGAATTATGATCAATGTTGCTATACACCAACAATTTCCTTTCTTTATAACGTTTAATGTAGAAAAATAAAAGCTGCTTCACAGAGATGTAATCAGAAATAAACTAACGTCAACTCAAAAGAGAGAAAATTAAGAGGGCTAACAAAAACGTACATACATAAGAACATTTTTTAAGAGGAACTCAAAGCAGGATAAGGAAGTAGAGGGAGTAGTGGAAATTTGTTGAAACTTAGATACAAACGTGCCCTCCTTTAACGTTCCCCAAACTTGTCAATTTTGCATCTAAAGTGAGCAAAAGTCTGCTATTTTAGTAAACGCAACAGCACTAGCATCTTATTAGGTACAATGTAAAAAATGATAGCAGTAGTAGCACTGAAAAATAAATTGACTCAATTTATATTTACCAAGGTTTGACCGCACTCACCAAAGCTCAGCTGGCGGCTTTCACAGTACTCTGCATATTGGGATGAATCCATCGTTCGAGTTTGGCGCTCAGCTCTCTGGGACACAAAACAAAATGGCTGCATTACTTTGGGGAGTTGGATGAAAAATTGTTGCTGAGTCTAAAAACGTTAAAGAATCATAAGTTCTTTTCTAAACAATCATTAGAACGAAAATAAAAATGTGCAAACGTCTGAAATAATCACACACAGAAACATGAGTGATTTTAAACTTGTGGCAATGATACATTATGATATTATTGATTAATGGAATTATTAGTGTATAATGTAAAATATAGAGAAATATTGTACTTGAAGTTATTACTTAAAATTTGTGTTCTGTTTTGTAATATTCGATACTCATTTTATAGAGTAAAAAGAACTCAATAAGCAAATGTTCAACATTTTGACAGTGCAAATTATTTAAGAAAGAAGAAACAAAATGTTTGGCAGAACGGGCCTGAAAGATTGAACGGCCTTATTCCTGCTTCCTTTTCACATGTTCTTAAATAAGGTTATGAGCAAGAGCTGGAAAGTGGGATCAGGCTGGACAGCATTTTCCAGCTGACACTGTTACCATGGACCCATATATCTCTTCCAATTACACAAATTTCTTTCAAACAGTTCTATGTTTGGAAGTTGAAAATCTTGCAAAAAAAAACCCAAAAATTCTGAAAATATCCAGTTGTGCAGTCTGCATCTGTGGAGACAGAAACAATTAATGCTTCCGATCAATGACCTTTCAACAGAATTTGAAAAGGTTAGACAGGTAACATTTGTAAAGCAAGTAAAGAGCTTGGAACACAAGAAGAGAAAATGACAAAAATATTATCTGTTATAGAGTGAAAGGCAGACAAACAAGATGATGGTGCAAGGTGAACACAGACAACAACAGGAAACGTAAAGCAATAGACCTACAGGAGATGTAAATGGGAAAAGCAGAATCATTGTTTGAAACTGCTGTATGAAAATATGATTTTATCATCAGAACTGAATACATAATGCTAAATTGAAAGAAATACAAGTAACTCGTAATTGAGAGTTTAGGTCTTGAATGATGAGAAAGGAAGAGAGACTGCATCTTCTATTAATAATGAGAATTTTCTTTCCTAACTTATTTAGAAATTCAGATGGAAGTCCAAAAGCCATTGTGCTTGGTATCCAGGATACGAGTAATGGATAGCATAAGACAGAGAGATGAGGTTATACCAGCTAAAAGGAAAAGAGTAGCAGTTGCACATTCTGCACTTTCATGTAGAGGTGCCAAAGGAGGCAGACGTTGTGTTAGGATTATTGCGGAGTGCTCTAATATGTGGTGGAGGGAACTGTCCCTTCAACCAGTGGAAGTAAAGGTGAATTTAGTGATAATGTTAAACTGCAGGTAGTAGCGGATCGTCCACTAAATGCCCAAGATAGGGTTGTCCAAAAGAGAGGAGATGTCAGAGTTGCTGACGAGCCTCTGCAAAGGTAAAGTTCTAGGTCACTAAACAACAATAGAAGAATCCTTGTGAACAGAAATAATTATAATGTTGTCTCTAGTCCATCCTAACGGAGTATTATAATATCCTACCTTTGTGTCCATTTGGATAATGCGAACGGACAAGCTGTTTTAATCAGTGTGGATTTACCATCAACAAAGCAAATATAGGCAACAAGAAAAGACATTACTAGCTTTATACAAGTGCAAATATTGTTTTTTATAGGAGTTTGATGTCCCAATTTGAAAGGGTCCCATTAAAACTCGGCTCCAAAGAATGCGAATATGTCTTTGCAAGACTTTGAGCTGACAATGCTATTTTTTTAATAGCAAAAACAGAAGGCAGATGGTCTGAAAGGTGACTGATTGGAAAGGGGAGAGGTACAATGAGACCTCAGTATCCCTGCACTTTCAGTCACTGAAAGTAAGCATATAGATGCAGCAGTTAGCGAAGACAAAAGGTATGTTGGCCTTCATTGTGACAGGATTTAAGTACAGGTCTGAGACATCTTGCTGCAATTGTACAGGGTCTTGGCAAAGCCACACCTGGAGTATTTAGTCTCCTTATCAGAGGATGGATATCCTGGCTAAGGAGGCAAAGCAATAAATGTTTACCAGACTAATTCCTGAGATGGCAGGACTTGTGTATGAAGAGGCAGTGGATTGGTTAGGACTATATTCACTGGAGTTTAGAAGACTGATTGGGGTGGTTGGGGGTGGGGGGGGGGGGGGGCGCGGCAGTACCTTACAGAAACCTGTAAATTCTACCAAGGCTGGACAAGATAAATGCAGGAAGAATATTTCTGATGACCGGGGATTCAGGCCCAGGGTCAGAGTCTAGAGATATGGGTTGGCCTTTTAGGAAATTTCTCACCCAGATGTGATGAGCCTGAAAATCTATGCCACAGAAAGCAGTTGAGGCTAAAACATTGAAAGTTTTCAAGAATTAGTTTTTAGGGATAAAGGTACGGGGAGAAAGCAGGATGAAGTACTCAGTTGGATAATCAGCCAAATGTCACAGAATCCCCATGATACCAAGAGAGGGCATTTACATTGACAAAAACGTTCCACTCACTTTAAACTTGCATTCATCATGGCCAATTCACCTAAGCAGCATACCTTTGGATTGTGGGAGGAAACTGGAGCACACAGAGGAAACCCATGCAGACATAGGGAAATTGTGCAAACTTCAGTCATCCAAGGCTGGAACTGAACACGGTTTTGTGGCGCTGAGAGGCAACGTGTTAACCACTGAGCCATCATGCTGTGCCACTATTCCTAAAATGCCTACGCCTGCTCCTACTTTCTGTGTTTCTGTCCCTATGCATTTGTTTGGGGTGGGAATTTAATGAACATGCCTTATATTTCACATCCTAACCAAGCTGTCACTACTGTTAAACCTGGCGAGGTAGATGACAGGTTAGACAGAGGATCTTGATTGGCACAGGCTTGGAGGGCCAAAGGGCCTGATACTGTGCTGTAGGTTTCTTTGTCTTTGTTCTTTGTACCAGTAACCTTTGTTTAAAGTTATTAAATTAAAAATCCCACTTGTTATCCAAAATAATAAAACCACAAGATTGCACATTATACAACAGAAGAACTTTTAGCATTAGGGTGTCAACAAAAGCACGAAACACCATCTATAATATAGTCTAATATCCAGATTTAACATGAATTAACGGGCAAATTGTGGACAAATATAAACTACAAATTGCACCTTAAATGGCAGATAAATCTAAGTGTGATTTTGCCATATTACTCAGCAGTTTATTTAAATACTACTCATCTTTATGAATTACAAAGTCTTCCAAACTTTGTCAGTCTTACTAGGAATTTCAGTTCCTCTCCTTCAATCCTTCAGAGATTTAGCCACTGCTGACTGTTAAACAGTCACTCTAACTTATATTGGAGGCCCTCTTGCTTCTTCTGCTTATAATGAATTGACAGATAGGATTGAGTGTCTTTGGAGCTCCTTGCCACAGAGGGCTCTGCGGACAAAGTCTATGTATATTTAAGGCTGAGATAGGTAGATTCATGATCAATATGGGAATCAAGGATTACGGGGAAAAGGCAGGAAAGTGGATGTGAGAAATGATGAATTACTCACGATCCCATTAAATGGTGCAAAAGACCTATTCCTGTTCCTATTTCTTATGGTCTTAAAACAATTGACCAGCTCAGACTCTCCCAATAGCTGCTTACTTAATCATTTCATTCGAGACTATATCCCATGGATTTTACCAAAGTGCACTCCAAAATCTACAAACAAGCATTCAATTTCCTCAGCTGCACTTCTTCCAACACTCTGAATTTTCTTGTGTTCTGATTATTCTCTTCAGCTGGCTTCTTTGCATGCCACACACCAGGTCTCATAGGCAGGTTTCTACACTGGAACACCCAAGTCACATGATTAGATTATAGAGCCATGCTGTCAATCCTGCAGTTGACCATCTTCAATCAGGATTTAGCTTCCATCCTGAAGCCAGGCCAGCCCCCACATCACACAGGTTAAAAAAAATAGTTTTCCTCAAAGCATCCATTCCCTTTTAAGATGGTTTCAGATGGGAATGTCACACATACAGACTTCTTCCTTGCAAGCTATATGACAATTACAAACAAAGGTGGACCAAATCATGACCAAGAAACCTGCACATGCACACAATATCATCTCAAAGCTCTCACTTGGTCTAAAATAAAATTAGATGCACTGAGAACAACATTCATGTGCCTTTAGGTGGTACTCATAGACTACTGATGGTCATAATTGTCAATTATGATTATTTTCTATGTGTAGTGATAAAATTAGAAAAACATTGTGGTAAAAAATTACAAACCAGAAGACAGTAAAAAGCTATTGCTAGGAGTCTGGTATCAATACTGATTTAGAGAATTTAGAGAATTATTTAATATCAATTAAGAATGCCGAAATTACAATAGTAAGACAATTGGATCAGTCTCAACGAGAAACTTCAGGTTGCATGCAATATTCAAAGATTTAACTTGTTAATATTGCCAAGGCTTGTAAAGTTGAGTCATCTTAAACTTGTTCACAGGCAGGATTTTTAAAAAATTCTCTGTATCCATTAGTATATAGATGTGTACAATGAATTACAAATTTGGAACTGCTGTGTTCATATGTGTGATCAGTCTTTAATGAGAATTATGTCTTGAATATTTTACTCAGTTCCAGTAAAATCTGATAATCCCTATTTGTTATAAGGAGAGAAAGTTTGAAGGTCGGAGTGGCCAACTAACACCTGGCTTTGCAATAATTTGTCAAGATTTTGAAATGTGCACTAAAACTTAGTGTTTGATTTTTTTTTCTCTAGAATCTGTCCCTGTCATCTTCAATCAAACGGATGAAAATGGTTCCATGTCTGTGCAACCTTGCACCCTTGTTTCACATTAATTAACTCCACACAAGATTCCTGTTTTAGAATTAAAATTTAGATCAATTGAGATGTAAAAGTCTCCTATAATGAATCAGAATGCATATTAAGAATGAAGTTCTACGTTTATCAGGCATGGCCTGAGATTCACAAATATATTCAGGAATAGGGTAAGTTTAGAATACAATTGCTATCAGCTCATAATAACAAGATATCAAAGAATGAGAGACACATCTAAATGAAAGGAAGAGGGGTAACATGACAAGTTTTAACATGTCTTATTATTGCTCATTGACCACCAAAGACAGAGACAGAAAACTGTAAACAGACACAGAGAGAGAGCGAGAGAATCTGTAGAGAAAGACAGAGCAAGAGAACCTAGAGCAACAGAAAGCAAGACAGAAAACCTGGAAACAGAAAAAGAGACAGACACAGAACCTGGAGAAAAAGAGAGCAAAAAATAACCTGGAGAGACAGACAGAGAACCTGAGAGCAGCAGGGCCAATCTGAACAGAACAGAACAGAACAGAACAAACTAGGCAGACAGGCAGGAACAATGTGGAGAAAACAGAAAAGAACAAAACAGAAATAACAGATAGTAAGAACTGCTGATGCTAGAGTCTGAGATAACGCAATGTGGAGCTGGAGGTACACAGCAGGCCAGGCAACATCAGAGGAGCAGGAAATCTGACGCTTCTGATCAGGACCCTTCTTCAGAAATGGGGGAGGAGGAAGGGGGCTCCGAAATAAATGGGGGTGGGGGTGGGGCAGTGATAGATGAGTGCAGGTAGGCAGTGGTGGGGGCTGGTCAGTTAGGTGGGAGGAACTGATAGGTGGGAGAGAAGGCGGAGGAGCCACAAAGATATCACCTGGAAACTGGAGGTGCAGCACCTCATATTCCACCTTGGGAGCCTACAACTCAATGGTCTCAATGTGGACTTTACTAGCTTCAAAATCTCCCCACTCCCAGCCTCATCCCATGACCCACCCTCCCTCTCATCCCTGCCTCCTTGACCTGTCTGTCTTCTTTCCCACCTATCTGCCTCACCCACCTCACTGACCAATCCCCACCACTGCCTACCTGCATTCATATATCACCTTCCCACCTACCTTCCACTTTGAGGCCTCTTTTGGCCCTCCTAATTTCTTGTTTAAGTTTTTATTTGTTTCCTTTATACTCCACAAGGGGCTTATTTTATTTCAGTTTCCCAAACCTTATGTATGTTTCCTTTTCCTTTTTGACATAATGTTTCATTATCTCTTGTCATCCGAGGCTCTTGAATCTTACCATCCTATCTTACATCCTAAAAGGGGCATGCTTGCCCTAAACTTTGACCAACTGGCCTTGGATTTACGTTCAAACAGCCACCCTCAAACTAATTTCTTCAGCCTCTGCCTAATACTTCTGCAATCTGCCTTCCCCAATTTAGGAGATAGCAAGAACTGCAGATGCTAGAGTCACATTCAATACATTCTACAGCTGGAGGAACACAACAGGTCAGGCAGCATCAGAGGAGCGGGAAAGTCAATGTTCTGGTTTTAAACCCTTCATCAGGACTGGGGAGGGGAAAGGGAGCTCAGAAATAAATGGGGGGATGGGGCTGTGGGAAGGTAGGTGGGATGGTGATAGATTGTTGCAGGTAGGGAGTTGTGGAGATGGGTCAGAGGAAGGGTGGGGTGGATAGGTGAGAAAGAAGGTGGACAGGTTGTGTCAGGTCAAGGAGGCAGGGATGAGAGGGTGGGTTGGACATGGGATGAGGCCGAGGGATGGGGAGATATTGAAACTGGTGAATTCTAGGCTGAGACCATTGGGTTGTAAGCTCCCGAGGTGGATTATAAGGTGTTTTTCCTCCAGTTTACGTGCAGAGTCATTATGACACTGGAGGAGGCCCATGTGAGTGTTATAAAGTGAGTGGGAGGGGGAGTTAAAATGGTTGGCAACCGGAAGGTGTTGTTGATTATAGTGTACTGAGTGCAGATGCTCTGCAAATTGGTCACTGAGTCTGCACATGGTCTGACCGATGTACAGGTCCCAAACAATCTTTCCAAATCCGACAGGGATTCACCTGTACGTCCTCCAACCTGGTCTACTGTATCTGTTGCTCCCAATGTGGTCCCCTCGCTATCTCACCTGAAACATCTAAACGCTGGAATGTTGAGCTGCCAGGCTTGCTGTTCTCTCAGAGATAATGGGAACTGCAGATGCTGGAGAATCCAAAATAATAAAGTGTGACGCTGGATGAACACAGCAGGCCAAGCAGCATCTCAGGAGCACAAAAGCTGACGTTTCGGGCATAGACCCTTCATCAGAGAGGGGGATGGGGTGAGGGTTCTGGAATAAATGGGGAGAGAGGGGGAGGTGGACCAAAGATGGAGAGAAAAGAAGAGGAGAGTATAGGTGGGGAGGTAGGGAGGGGATAGGTCAGTCCAGGGAAGACGGACTGGTCAAGGAGGAGGGATGAGGTTAGTAGGTAGGAGATGGAGGTGCGGTTTGGGGTGGGAGGAAGGGATGGGTGAGAGGAAGAACAGGTTAGGGAGGCAGAGACAGGTTGGGCTGGTTGTGTGATGCAGTGGGGGGAGGGGACGAACTGGGCTGGTTTTGGGATGCGGTGGGGGAAGGGGAGATGTGGGGGCAAGTGTAGCACTTCCTGCGGTTGCAGGGGAAGATGCCGGGTGTGGTGGGGTTGGAGGGCAGTGTGGAGCAAACAAGGGAGTCACGGAGAGAGTGGTCTCTCCGGAAGGCAGACAAGGGTGGGGATGGAAAAATGTCTTGGGTGGTGGGGTCGGATTGTAGATGGTGGAAGTGTCGGAGGATGATGCGTTGTATCCGGAGGTTAGTGGGGTGGTGTGTGAGAACGAGGGGGTCCTCTTTGGGCGGTTGTGGTGGGGGCGGGGTGTGACGGATGTGTTGCGGGAGACGCGGTCAAGGGCGTTCTCGACCACTGCGGGGGGAAAGTTGCGATCCTCGAAGAACTTGGACATCTGGGATGTGCAGGAGTGGAATGCCTCATCCTGGGAGCAGATGCGGCGGAGGCAGAGGAATTGGGAAAAGGGGATGGAATTTTTGCAGGAGGGTGGGTGGGAGGAGGTGTATTCTAGGTAGCTGTGGGAGTCGGTGGGCTTGAAATGGACATCAGTTACTACATGCCGTTCTCTCAACCGGGTTACTGTTAGCTTCTCTGCTTTACCTGTTACACTTCTTGTGTTAAAATAAATACACTTCAGACGCCAGTTCTATTGTGATAATTAACCTGGCCTTGCCTATTCTTCCTACTATACGTGCTTGATTTAGCTCTTCTCCTCTCTTCAGTCACTGCACATGCTGAGCTACTGCTTTGGTTCCCACCTCACTGCCACACTAGTTTAAATTCTCTTGAGTGGCACTAGCAAGGGTATTGGTGCAACCTGTCCTTCTTGTACAGGTCCCACCTGTTGTGGAAGAGATCCCAATGATCCACATACCTGAAGCTCTCCCTCCTACACCAGCTCTTTAGCCACACATTCATCCATGGAATCTTGTTATTTCTGGTCTCACTAGTATTTGGCACAGGCAATAAGTCTGAGATTAGACAAGTTTCACAAAACACAGGCAGATGTTACTGGAAAGATTACTGATGCAGTTCACTCGGGAGGCTTAGAGAATTCAGGATTGAAAATTTCATTTAATGCATTGGATGCTCAATAGGGTTTTCTCAAAAGCCAAAGATGAGCTGCATAGGATCTCTCTATCAGTAGGATGTACCCCCAGTTGAACTCCAAACAAAAGCTAAAGCAGAGCCATAAACCCAGGAATGTGCCTTCCAAGGAAAGAAGCCTTAGTAATTAGCAGGGCAAGTCAGGGCAGGACTTATACATTTAATGGTAAGGTTCTGGGGAGCACTGCCAAATAAAGAAACCTTGGAGAGCAGGTTTATAGTTCCTTCAAAGTGGAACTGCAGATAGACAGCATTTGGTATGCTTGCCTTTATTGGTCAGTGCATTGAGAGTAGGCATTGGGAGGTCATGTTGTGGCTGAACAGGACACTTTCGGAATACTGTGTTCAATGCTGGTCTCCCTGCTATTGGAAGGATGTTGTGAAACTTGAAAGGAGTCAGAAAAGATTTACAAGAATGTTGCCAGGGTTGGAAAGTTTGAGGCTTAATGGGTTGGGGCTATTTTCCCTGGAGCGTCAGAGACTGAGAGATGCCCTTATCGAAGTTTATAAAATCATGAGGAAATGGATATGGTGAACAGTCAAGATCTTTTTCCCAGGATAGGTGGTCCAAAGCTAGAGGGCAAAGGTTTGAGGTGAGAAGGTAAAGATTTAAAAGGGACATAAAGGGCAACTGTTTCATACAAAGGGTGGTGAGCATATGGAATGATCTACCAGAGGGAATGAGAAAGCTGGTATAATTACAACATTTAAAAGGTAGCTGGACAGATATATGAATACAAAGGGTTTAGAGGGATATAGGCTAAATGCAGGAAAATGGGGCTAGATTAATTTAGGATATCTGGTCGGCATGGACAGGTTGGACTGAACGGTCCGTTTCGCGCTGTACACCTCTATGACTCTAAATACCACCATTGCTGAATGATATTCAGGGATTTAAAAGTAACTTATGGGATCTGAATGAACATAGCAAGCAGCTATGTAAAACCGTAACAAATTAGAGTGAAGGATTGTGGAATTAACAGCGTAAAGGCATGGGAGGAAATATAAAGCAGAAAATCCTACAACTCCTTTCCTAACAGTGCTCTGGGTGTGTCTACACCACACAAATGGCAATGACTCAAGAAAGTGCCCATCACCTTTTCAAAAGACAATTAAGCATGGGCAATAAATACAGCTCTCACCAGTGAAGGTCACATTCAAAAATTGAATATACACATTTAAAAAAATGACCTGATAGATACATTTGTCAGGAAGCAGACCTTGGGGAGTAGAGGGAAGGTACAAAGAAAAATAGCAAAATAGAGAAGTTTAAATATAGCTTATGAACATAGGGGTTAAAGTGTTCAAGATTTCCGTACTATTCTAAGTTGGAGGAGTGGAAGAGAATGTTCAATAAAATATTAAAAGGACATAAACTACACTTTGCCATGTGGGGTTGAAGAAGCAAAGGGAAGTTACAGAAGGCTAAAGAGAGACCTATGCAATTGCTGCAAATCGGAACGACGTACACACAACTTGCTAAATGCTGGTCCCCTGGCTACTCACACCTGCAGGTCTCCTTTCATGGTTGGCCATGTTTTCATATTATGACACAAACCCCTGAAGAATGGCAAGATAAACGTGCAAGTTGATAATCAAATTTGTATTGTTTGATACGATTCACATTAAGATCATGGAATACAACACACAATGATTTCAAACTCAAAGCACTCAAAATTTAAGAATATGACAGAAGCTTTTGATTCCTGCTACCTGAATAAACGAGTTCATAATGTTCTCAGGATATATTTTCTAAACATAGAAGAAGTTTACATCCTTTGATTAAAAATAAACCTTATCCGCAATTTCCATAGCCACAAAATTTGAAATAATGATCAATGGCCGTGTCAGGGAAACTCCAACTCCTACTTTCAAGGACATTCATGTACAGAAAACACGGTTGGATATTTATTTTCCCATCATCCTCAAGGTCAAGCAACAGATTGACCCCCAAGATGTTAGCAAAGTAATTTCATCTGTGAACGTCATTTCAACTTCAGAAAATTTTCATTAAGGTGTAGACCTACTGGAAGTTCAGTGCAAAAATATTATATGGTTTGAAAAATTCAGTGTGAAAGCAAAATACCAGGGAAAACACATGGTTAGTCCAATTCGCAGTGTAATCATTTTACTCTGATAAAATGTCAAGAAAGCAGATGTTGGTAAAACCTCAAATTTTCATAACATCAGAATTTATCAATGTGAACAAACTAATTCTGGTACAATGAATCTCTGTGGTCAGCAAAGAATGCTCCACCCACCTCCAGCCGCTCCTGTTTGACTTCATCAGCATCATCTTCCTCAAGCATACCCAGCAGTTCCCCTGTTTGGTCAATGGAGCTGAGGAATTCTTGGTAGAGTTTTTGGCGCTTGTTTATACTGCTGCTGGATTTGTCTATGTGTGGGCGAGAAAAGGAAGGAAGAAAATTTATTAATGTAAATTCCTGTACATCTGTAGCACAGATGAGCCTGGGACCTATTTTCACCTGCTATGCAGACTTTAGTACGGCAAAAATATATTTCAGAACAGTTCCCACCCACTTGTTAAAAACAGAAACATCAGTAATGAGAGACTTTCAATGCCACAGACAGAAAGTGATAGAAATGCGACAAAAATGCTACTCACAACAACAGCAGAAAACAAAACCTTAAACTTTGAACATAAAATATCCTGGTTTGATTACCCCTTACGCTTGAGATGATGGATGGAAACCGTGTGTAACAGAATAACCTTTTACAATTTTTTGCACAATACTGCCAACAGACATGCTCTTGGCTTGGGTTACATACAAAACAAGACTAACATGCATTTAGAAACATAATAATTTAGAAAAATAAATTACTGAAATTAAATAAAGTGTTTTGTTTTGGTATTGAATGGAAATATTGGCATAGAAATTCAATATAATTGTGCACAATTTCAAGTGCAAAAGCATCCATGTTTAATGGACAGCCTAAGATTGCAGAGTTTGGGCTAAAAGGTGTACTTTGGTAGAAGTCGAAAAATAGGCATCCGGGATCCATGCCTAGCCAGTTGCTTATGCAAGTATGAGGCCGCTGTTCCAAAAATGGTCTACACTGAATTCAACAGGCACTGGGCCAGTTACATTCCATAAAATATAACCTGCATGTTACTTAACCAGCAGTCCTTAAAAAGAACACTGGAGCCATTACACAATGTTATCCACATTAATGTGGAGCCAGGCTGAGCACCACTGTGTGAAAGTCAGTGCTGACAGACTCTCCCACACAATCAGTTCTTTCCCCCTTCCAAAGAGCATGCCACTCTCCCCTCAATTGTCTCCTCTTCTGATTGTAATGAGAGTTGGATTGAAAAAAATGGGGCCTCTGACTCTTAAGGAGCTGAGGAAACACAAATAATAGAATTTGGGCAAGGACAGATATGATCTCAAATAGAATTATACAACGTTGGCATTTATACTTAAAGAAGTTACGTGAATTAAATAAGCACGTATAATAGTGTGCAGCTAGCTCAGAAATTACAGAATGCTTCAAACAAAATATAGATTGCTTAACAAAACTTCAACAGAAAGCCTCTGAAAATGAATATGATCAGTCAAAGCAAATTATAAATGAACTGAAGTTCACATGTACAAATCTTGAGGGAAACACAGCAAAAAGGACTACTACCGTGATCATAAGAAACTGCCAAATGCATGTTAAAAAGATTAGATGGATAGATACTTGAGGGATAAAAAGCTAAACAGTGGAAACTAAACTAAACATTTGAAAAAATTATTTCATGACCAGAATAGTAAATCGGCAGAGATTATAAAACCATAAAAGATACAAGCAGATTTGAAACCAAGATAAGTAGAAAATAGTGATATTCTAACTTATCACTTCTATGTATTCACAGGAGAATATTCAATCTACATGCATTCACACTTACAAATGAGGTATTTTAGAAGATGGCAAAGTTTTACACTGTCTCTTTAAAACAAGGGACATGTAATCTGCTGAGATCTGCTCAAAAAAACAAGCCACATAGCTTGATTGATATGGCAAAATGGAGGCCCACGTTTTGTGCTATTAAAATTCATGTGCCAGGTTTAACACTTAAGAACAAAGGCAGAGCAGATGTTCTTTTTGTCGCATACTTTTGTGTCTTAGGGATTTTGAACAGGAAGGTAGAGTGTTGTGGAAAAAGAGAAAGGGCGAAAGCAAGAGGAGATAGCAGTTGTTGCAGATAAAAAGGCTATCTTCTCAGTTCGCTATTCAGCAGAATGATGAGGATAGCTTGTCCACTGATTAAAGTAAAGGAACCTGCAATGATTTAAGTTTACTAGATGTTTACCTTGGTGAGACTTGAAAAAGAAATCACTGGAGTGGCTCTTACTGCAAAATTCAGTTTGGGACTTCAGGAAACTGAGAGAGAGGATTTTTGATGGTAACTGGATGTTCCAAATTTATGAAATGGGGAGACTTGGGCCTGTTGAAATTTAGGAGTAAGTTCAGACAGATTCCTGAAAAGAATATAACTCTGTGAAAAGCATACTGTACAGTTCTGAGAAAGGGTCACCAGACCCGACACGTTAACTCTTTTTTTATCCTCCACAGATGCTGCCAGACCTGCTGAGCTTTTCCAGCAACTTTGCTTTTGTTCCTGATTTACAGCATCCACAGTTCTTTTGGTTCTTATTATGCTGTACAGTTTATGTGTGGCATGGTGACACTGGTCACATTCCTCAGTAAGGGTTATCATTTCTGAAATTTAAATTGGTTCCTGACTGCATAATGTTTAGAGGCTGTTGATTTTAGTTTGGTTGTTTGTTACAGTAAAAATCTGATGTAATTCCTTTAAATCGGTCATTGGGAATTCATATCCCTTGTTTAAAGATTTTGGCTTTACAGAGGCTATCATAAGACCCAAAGATGTTCAAAGTATAACCAGTGATCACAACAAATGAGGTTGAAGTACTGACTTGGCTCAAAACAAATAAACACACAGCAATAGATGACATCTATCTTACCCTGGAGAAAAAGACAAGTAAAAAAATTTAAAGCATCATCAATTATTATGAGGGAAACACTGAACACTGGTCATGTAAGATTGTAAATAAATTAATATGGAGTCCATATTCTAAAGAATTATCAAAATATGCAATTCCAGACGAAATTAGTTCTCTGCCATTCCCTGAAAAATGAAACCACTACTCCTTCAAACTAATATAAATAACTTGGGGATTCAGAAATTTAATGCAAAGTGGGAAAATTTGCAGATGATATTAAATTACACAGAATCAGGAAGAGTTCAGAAATTAAGGAATTAACTGGACAAGATAGGCAAGTGTGCAGGGTGATGGGAGATGGAATTTAATGCAGGTGATTATAACATGCTACAGATTGGAATAAATATGTGTCCTTCATGAATAGTATTGAAACAACTAATGATGAGGCTAAAACAGAACTAGAATTTTGGCAGATCCAATGTTAAACATGTGCAACCAATGCATAGTTGTATTCAACAAAACTTACAGGATGTTGAAGTATGTCCTAAAATATTAGTCAAATCAGGCAATATATAGTGCTCTGGAGAAACCATGAGTGTGATTTTCCAAGGGGTTTTGAGGCTCACCTGCCAGCCACAAATGGAGATCAGCAGCATGTTCTGCTGCAGACAGTCACACAATATAATTTTCCTGGGATAGATCAATTAATGGCCTGAGACCAGTCTTACTTTTTGATTAAGAGTGCCAGATTGGATCACAAAGTTGGAAGGCAAATCAAAAGTTTTCCAGCTTAACAGTAGTATCCTGATGCTGTGCACACGATGAGGGTAAGGCATCCATTCTCCAATATTTCAAACCTCAAATTTAAAACAGCTTGCCAGGCCAACACTTTGAGGAAGACTGAAACCCCTCTACTAGGAGGCGTGTAGCTGCTACTAGGGGAAGGATCGAAGTCTGCCAGGGATACCAACCCTGAGTCTGTCACCAGGAAACCTGGAAGTTAACTGGGAATTTCCCATTGACAGGAACTTTCTTTGTGAACAGAAAAAAACACGTTTAGAGAAGTTTTGGCCTTTCAGTCTAAAAGGTAGGTAACCAAGAGATTAACTTAAGAGTTTTGCAAGATTGCTTGTAAAATGATGGAAATGATAAAATATTGCTCAAAGCAAGAGATATTTTTCTGAATATTCTGCTTTGCACTTATCAGGACAAATGCACAAATACCAAATTTCATTCACAACAATTTCTAGTGCTGAAGAAATGGGGTGCTGATTGGTTGGCGAATCAACAAAAGGAATGTGTTCAAGCCTAATACCTTTTTGGTTAAATTGTATCAAATACTGCAGTAACATACAGAACCATTAAATTCAAGTCACCCAGTATATTAGAGAAATCAAAAGGCAATAACTGGATCTGTAAGTTATTCTTAATGAGGAAGTGAGAAAGATAAACTGAATAACTTGGCATTGAAATTTAGCAGCATATTGATGTTGTAGCTTCATGCTCTTCTGTCTCTGTAATTAATCTCTGAAATTATCAAGGTCAGTCCATTTCCATATTTAGGGTACGCATCAGTATTTCATCTAATACAAAGATCATCTTACAGACCCGAAGACTGTTGAAGTGGTCCTTGCTTTTTTCCTTCTAGAGTCAAGACAGTAAAAGCTAAGGTGAAGTTGCCATAGTCTTCCAGGCCATAGAACTGCTCTCTCATTAGAAACAGACAACTGGTGGTGGTTTAACCTGAGGGTCACCAAGCCTCAGGAGAAGATGAGGACAGTCCCTCTTGGTTAACCTCAGTCCACAAATGAATTCAATGCTATTGGTATCACATAGCATTGGAAACAGGACGATCAGGCAACTGAGCTAATTGACTCTCTATACAAGCCAGCACAAGTCAACCCACTACAACTGACAAAAGGACACATGACAGTAGTAGACTACTCACCCTCTTGAACTTCCACCGTTCTACCATTCAATTCAATTATTAACATGTTTTTTAACTCCAACTACTCACTCTCGATCCATAATCCTTCATACACTGCCTGACAAAACTCCATAAATTACAATTTTCAATTGACTGAAAACATTTTTTTAGTGTGGGAATGTTTCAGATTGCCACTATGCTTTGTTACAGTGTTACCTGATATCAAGGATTCTTGATGTTTCTGGGTCTGACTGCTCATTGAATATAACATCATGGGACCTGTGAACGGCTGTTTTCAGCATGTGTGCCTGCTTCTACAACTTAAAACTTTATCAAGTGGTGAGATACCTAAGCTCCAAAAGTGAAATCAGATTGCAAAGCAAGGAGTGAGGATGATCAAGTTCCTAACCTGACTACTTGAATGCTCTGGTGCAGGAGGAAAATGGCAGAAATTGTGCTCTGCCCAAACTTCCCAACCCATCAGTGTATATCTGCCCCACTTTTCATCAGAATATCTGGTCTTCTTTGTTTAGCTTATTTGCAGCATATATATTTCAATACAGTTTTGTAAAAAATACAAGTTTCTTTTCCCTAATTCAATTTTACTTACATGTATATTTTGTCAAATTGTTGACTTTGATTTTAAATGGTAAATGGATTTAATTGTAATGTTATTTCTAAGGTATTTGATGGTATTGTGAACAGTGTTGATTATCAGTTTGATATTCATGCTAATTTATTCCAGCAGGAGCAGGATCATTTGACAACATACTTACAGGTCCTATTGTCACTGGAGCAAAGGGAAAGTGAAAAGGACAGCTGTGGGGAAGGAAAGTCAGACCAGGGAAATACCCCCGGGTTCATGAGAGGGAGACAGATAATGAAAACTAAATACTTGTAACAATATTATAAGCCATCAGGAAAAATGGGGCTTGAAGAACTAACTATTCATAAACGGGTGAATGAGAGAGTTGAACTGGGGGAGGAATGTTAAGGCACAAACAATTCCAGTGAGAAATAATTCCAGTAGTGGGAGACGAGAGTCATAAACCACTGTGCGTGGTGCAACTGAGAATGATTCCTTTATAAATTCGAATTGTCTCCGTCTGAAATGTACATTTTCTTATTCTGGCTATGATTAACACAGATTAA
This sequence comes from Stegostoma tigrinum, assembly GCF_030684315.1. Classification (NCBI taxonomy): domain Eukaryota; kingdom Metazoa; phylum Chordata; class Chondrichthyes; order Orectolobiformes; family Stegostomatidae; genus Stegostoma; species Stegostoma tigrinum. Next base: position 75,867,811 of record NC_081357.1, on the reverse strand, counting down.
TATCATGTACAAAGATTTATGACTCTGCGATTGCAAGTAGAAATGATGTACATTATATAAACATTCCATAACCATCACTGTTTAAAGAACAGTTCAGGTAGCATTGAACAACAGTAACACTTACCTGTAAATTCTAAACTTTACTCTTATAATTATCGTCATGTAAAGTTCTGGTAAAGTCTTTGATTTGCCACACTCGTCCATTTCTATTTCATTAGGATTCACTTTCAGTTTAATAAAAACATAAATTGTAGTACTTTTAAAAATTTGAACTCAATTACAAATTCTCATATTACTTGCTGCATCACGAGAGATCATCTTTCCTTCAAGTACCTGCTTCAATAACATCCTCGTCTTCAACACCCTTAATAATTTTGGACTTAAAATCCCGGAGACTCATATGCCTTAGCAATCGGCGTAATTTTCTCTGCAAAGAAAAACAGATAAACAGAAAAGCTCTTTTGCATTGAAGTATTACTTTAATTTTAGTTTCTCATATGCTGAAAATACACACACAAGTCCCGCACAGGAAACCAATCTAATTAACCTTTACAGAACACAATGTTATTTTAGAACAGAAAATTGCTAGTTTTCCAGTAAGATCTTCTCTACGGACAAATGGCTCAGGGATTGTTAAAAGCATGTTGCAAGCATTAGAATTCTACCATTTATTCTTGTGCTTCTCTTGGTCTTTCATCTCATCTGGTCTCTTGTTTTCCCTGAATCTTGCAGTTCTGGATGGGTTTCCAGGCTCTTTTGAAGTTATAAATGTCAGTAAAAAGAACACAGCTGCTCTCAGAGGCAGGCAACTGCTACTATATAGTAACATCAGTGCACCAAAGGACACCTGGAAGAAAGACGACCCTAACTGGAATATCTCAGTTGGGCAATAAATCTGAAGATGTTTTTCTCAAGTTAGCGAATATATTTTTGACTATTCTATGATCTTAGTAGACACTGATAACTCTTTTGAAGATAAAATACTCAACACACTCTCTCCATTTTAACTGGTTCTAATTTTTTGCAGCTGAATTAGAAACATGTTGAGTTACAACAGAAAACTATAAATTCAAAAACAACTGCACCCTTCAAATCCACTCAGTTCAAAACATGTAAAGACTTTTAATTCTTTAATGTCACCAAGGTTCACTAATGTAACTAGCTTGGAATCTCAAAAATCAAGACAATTAAATTCAAGAAAACAATGATTTTAATTGTTATAAGACATTTTAACACTTACAAAAGCTGAATACGACAATGTATAAGCCAAAGAAACACATTTAATTTTTTTTATATTGCTCCTATATTTCTGAAGTTGCTGACATATGATTCCCTGGTTGCTTTTACATTTCTTACATCTCTTGCCAACAAATTACAATTCAATACATGCAAATCCAAATAGTGAGAGTTAGGATGTAACAAACTGGATTTGCACAGAGTTGGAACAACTCAATGTTTCTTTAAGCATGACTGGTGGAACCTGGATACAGGCAATTCATCCTCTCCCCATTTCCAAAGGTTATTTCTTGCCAGTAGGGAAAGGGGCTAGGGCATGACTCACACAAGAGGGAAATCTGAATTTAGCACAGTCATTTGAACGCAGTTTTTTTCAAATTCCATCTTCGCTGGTCCAATCCACAAATTGACAGAGCAGGTGCAAGTGCTCTTGAAGGACAGTGTCCAAGTTTCATGATCTTAAGATTTTTTTAAACCTTCTGCTCTTTAAACTGACAAAAAAGGGCTGCAGCTGTCAGAGTTTAAGAAAGAATACTCTGTTGGACAGCTTTGATTTACAGGTCTTCTATTGTAGACAAAGAAAAAATACCATTTGATCCAATCAACTAGTGTTACTAGAGATACTAGTTGCCTTTTCCCCTTGGATTATCATGGTCATTACAAATGCTCTGCTAAGTTGTCAAAGTATGAGCACAAGCTATATTACAGTTTCAGCAGTATCTTTCTCCATTTCCACAAGGGTGTTGAGGTTTGCCCATGGCATCTCCTGGGTGAGTGGCTATGGAAGTCATATGGAGGGCATGAGCAACCAAGGAGGGTAGGGAGGGGTGGGGGTGTACATGGGGTTTGAGTACATGGGGCAGAAAATTGGCATGAATGACATGCAAGACCATGGGGGTAGTTGGGGATATTCACGAGCTGGCATAGATTTGGCACAGACAGTATAAGGGGCCATATGGGGTGGGTATGGAATTGAGAGACGTGAGAGCCTAACAGCTTGTGATACAGCTGGGGTGAAGCAAATCATCTCTTTAGCCTACTTCAGCTTTTTTTCTGCTTGCTTGTGGCCACCCAGGATATGCTTCCAGAATTAGTGGGTGTGACACCATATTGCACACATAACCCTAAGTGCAAATCATGTGATTTGGGAGCCATCTAACAGAGATGGATCTGACCGTTCAGAAATGTCCCGATTCAAGGTGTCTGATCTGATATTGCAAATCTGGCCTTATTTATTTAGGAAGGAAGTCATCACACATGAACTTTACAGAAGGAGGTCAACTCCATAGGAACGGATGCGGTCTGGGCAGGAGAAAAGCTGTAATCTTGGGCTGTTTGATCCCTCATTAATTGAGGGTTGCTGAGCAGCTCCCCTGCTTGATATCAGATAATTAAGAAGACAAGATGAATATTTCTGTGAAACTCAGTGCTGTTTTAACAGAGCTTTAACAATAAGTTATAGGCAAATAAGCTATAATGGAAGATGGGAAGGAACCAGCAAGGGCACTTTTCAAACCAATAGAGTGGTTAATAAAAGAAATAACATTCCAGTTAGGACACTGGAAGGAAAATTCACTTGGGTAACTGCTGAGGTAAATGTTACTGATAAGGGGCTGCATATTCCAAAGGAAGGATAAACTAAATACCAATATATACTCGAGTTAAAGTCGATCTTATGTAAAAGTCTACCCACTATTTTTGGAGAAAAAGTCTGGAATTTTCCATATATCTCAAGTAAAATTATTCTTCACAGATAACAGATCAACATTTGAGAGTCAATGTATTATCCTGTACATAAATGTTACGATACGGAAATGAATTTTTTTTCATGCTATTATGGGTTTTGAAATTGTTTCATCATTTCAGGTTAAAATACTCTCAACAGAAAATAAAAAATATACAGCGGCATTTAAACTGAAAGTTTTTGAAGATGCAGAGAAGTCAAATAACTATAGCAGCAAGAGAATTGTGTGTTTTGGAGGAACTTGACAGAGACTGCAGAAAGATGTCGAGTCAACTTCAAACAATGCCAAAACGAAAGTGTGCCAACAAAGGTGAACAGAGCAAGTGGCCACAATTAGAGAAAAAAGTTGCTTAATGGGTACTTGAAAATGGTCAAAATGGAAAATCTTAGTTGTGAAGCCATCTGAAACCATGCATGAAACAAATCAAAGGAGGATGGAATTTTGGATTTTAAGGCAAGTACTGGATGGTGCACAAGGTTCATGAGGCGGTGTGATTTAATACTTTGACAGAGAACTAAGACTGCACAAAAGCAGTGTGCTGAATGTGAAGATATGATATCAATGTAACTACTGCAATTCGTTGTGCCTTTTTTAATTTAGAGACCAACTGGGCTTCTGCTAATGAGATGGTATTTTGGACTGTAGCATGAATTTCAGCCCCTCAAAAGTAGTAGCCATGTAATTGTCTACCCCATAAATTTAACATTATAAAACTGTCTAAAAAATTCTAAATAAAAAATAATAAACTAAAAGAACTGTGGATGCTGTAAATCAGGAACAAAAACAAAGTTGCTGGAAAAGCTCAGCAGGTCTGGCAGCATCTGTGGAGGAGAAAAAAAGAGTTAACGTTTTGGGTCCGATGACCCTTCCTCAGAATTGATGGTGGCTGAGAACACGTCAGTTTATATGTAGAAAATAGGGAGGTGGGTGTGGTAGGGAGTAAATAATAGGATAGAGCCCAAAGAGAGAGAAAGACAGTCAGACAGACAAAGGAGTTGCTAGCGATCAGGCTGGGAGGGTGAATGGTTGTTAAAGGGGATTATTAGTGACTAACAACAGGGGGTGTGTAATGGCAGGCTATGTGGTAACAAGGCCTGGGGTGTGGGGTGGGGGTCTGGGTCATGGGATAATTTAGGCCCTAAAATTATTTAACTCGATATTGAGTCCGGAGGGCTGTAGGGTCCCCAAGCGGAAAATGACGTGTTGTTCCTCCAGCTTGCGCTGGACTTTGCTGGAACACTGCAGCAAGCCAGAAACAGAGATATTGGCCAGGGAGCAGGGTGGTGCATTGAAGTGGCAGGCAACAGGTAGTTCAGGGTCTTTCTTCTGAGCAGAACGTAGATGTTCTGCGAAGTGGTCGCCAAGTCTATGCTTCGCTTCCCCACTGTACAGGAGACCACACTGTGAGCAGCAAATGCAGTAGACTAGTTTCTGGGAAGTGCAGGTGAAGTGTTGCTTCACCTGGAAGGTATGCTTGGGCCCTTGGATACTGGGGAGGGAAGACGTAAATGGGCAGATGTTGCACCTCCGCGGATTACAGGGGAGGGTGCTGCAGGGCTGTGGGGAGTTATTGGGGTGAAGGAAGTGTGGATCAGGGTGTCCCGGAAGGAACGGTCTGCAGAAGTAGACTTGGGAGGGGAGGGGAACATGTGTCTGGTGGTGGCATCTCGCTGGAGGTGGCAGAAATGGCATCTGAAGACCTTCTAGATGTGGATGCTGGTGGGATAGTAGGTAAGGATAAGGGGGACCCTATCGCTGTTGCAGGAGGGAAGAGAAGGGGTGAGGGCGGAAGTGTGGGAGATGGGTCAGACCTGGTTTTGAGCCCAAACACACCCTGCTGTTAGTCACTAACAGTCCCCATTAAAAACTATTCACCCTCCCAGCCTGATCATTAGCAACTCCTTTGTCTGTCCAACCGTCTCTCTCTTTGGGCTGTATCCTATCATTTACTCCCTACCCCACCCAGCTCTCTATTTTCTGCATATAAACGGACGTTTTCCCAGCCTGCATCAGTTCTGAGGAAGGGTCGCCCAATCTGAAACATTAACTCTGTTTTCTGCTTCACTGATGCTGCCAGACTGCTGAGCTTTTCCAGCAACTTTGTTTATGTGTCTAAAACATTCAACTTTTACACAAGCATATGCAGTAGTCTTCCTTATCAGTACTTAATGATGTGGAAAGCACATTGTCAGATACAAAACAAACTTCTCTCAAATGATCAAACTGCATCCAAAGAAAATATTTCACAGTACCATAATACTGCAAGTCTACAGTACTTGGAACCTGATTTAAAGTATATTTACCTTGTCTTTCCGCATTAAGAACAGAATATCTTCGGCTGCTATGACCCGAGCTCCTCTGACTTGTGAGATTTCAGCAGCTTGATGTAACTAAGGGAACGATATAAAACTTTACATGTAAACTGTGTGTAAATAAACTCAAAAGTGTTCTGTGTTGAAGTAATCCAGCTATCTTATCAAGAATGTGTAACTAAATTTATAAGTTAAAGGCATAACACAATCTATATTCCATTGCATGTAGAATTTACACAAGGGAAATTTGGCAGGATGGGGAGGGAGGGTGGAAAAGGGGGAGAGAGAGGCTGAGAGGGAGACAGATATTGGGGTACATGGAGAGGGAGGGGGCAAGCGGGGGGTAGAAATGGGGGGGGGGTCAGTGAACAAGAGGTATATAGCAAGGAGATAGGGTGGACAAAGTGGGGGGGGGGGGCGCGAAGAGATATATGCAGAGGGGGAGGAGAGAGGTGCAGAGGGGGGAGGAGAGACATCTTGGGGGAGGGGAGAGGGGTCCGGGGGAGGAAGAGAGAGGTCCGCAGGGAGACGAAGAGGACAGTCAGGGGGACGGAGGAAGGGGAGGGTTGAGAGGGGAGAGATAAGGGGAAAGATAGATGGGGGTGAGGGAAGGATAGATGGGGGGAGGGAAGGAAGGATAGACGGAGGGGGGAGGGGAGGGAAGGATAGACGGTGGGGGGTGGGGGGGGAGAAGGAAGGGAGCAGGAGCGAGAACGAGGAGGGGAGGACAGCGGGACCGAGACCAAGGATGGGAAGGAGAGCAGGAGCGAAAGCGTGCAGGGGAGGGACAGCGTGCAGGGGGGGAGAGAGAGACAGTGAGAGCGATGGGGGGAGAGCGATAGCAAAAGTGAGGAGGGGAGCGACAGCGAGAGCAAAGAGGGGAGGAAGAGTGAGGCGGGGAGGGAGAACGAGAACGAGGAGTGGAGAGAGAATGAGAACGAGAACGAGGGTGAAGAGGGGAGGGGTAGCGAGAGAAAGCGCAAAGAGGGGAGGGACAGCGTAGAGGGGAGGGACAGCGTAGAAGGGAGGGGAGAGCGAAAGCCAGGAGGGAAAGGGAGGCAGAGTGAGGGGGTGGGGGAAGTGTAAGAGTGAGAGAGGGAATGGGAGTGAGAGAGGGAATGGGAGGGAGAGCAGGGATGGGAGGGAGAACAAGAGGGAGAAGGGGTGAGAATGAGAGGGAGAAGAGTGGGGAGAACAGAGGGAGAATGGTGGGGGAGAACGGCGGGGGAGAGAACTGTGAGGGGGAGAATCGGGGGGAGAGAACCGTGGGGGGGAGAGAACGTGGGGGGGAGAGAACATGGGGGGGAGAGAACATGGGGGGGAGAGAACGGGGGTGCAGAATGCGGGGTGGCAGAACGAGAGGGAGAAGGGGATGTAGCGAAAGCAAGAAGGGGATGAGAACGAGAGTGAGGAGGGGAGGGAGACCGAGGAGAGGAGGGAGAACAAGAGGGAGAGTGAGGAGGGGAGGGAGAGCAAACGCAACAGAGAGAAGTAGGGAAGAAAGAGAGAGAAAGGGGGAGAAGGCAGCGAGAACAAGAGGGAGAAGGGGTGAGCCAGAGGGAGAAGGGGAGGAGAACAAGAGGGAGAATGGGGGAGAAGGGGCGGTAGCGAGAGGGAGAAGGGGAGGAGAACAAGAGGGAGAAGGGGAGGAGAACGCAATGGGGAGAGAGCGAGAGCGCGATGGGGAGAGAGCGAGAGCGAGATGGGGAGAGAGCGAGTGCGAGATGGGGAGAGAGCGAGTGCGAGATGGGGAGAGAGCGAGTGCGAGATGGGGAGAGAGCGAGTGCGAGATGGGGCGGGAGCGAGAAGGGTGAGTGGGAGGAGGGAAGGGGAGGTCGAGCGAGAGACCGAAGGGGAAGGTGAGCGAGAGGGGCGAGGGGAGGGCAAGTGAGGGGGGCGAGGGGAGGGCAAGCGAGAGAGAGAAGGGGAGGGCAAGCGAGAGAGAGAAGGGGAGGGCAAGCGAGAGAGAGAGGGGAGGGCAAGCGAGAGAGACAAGGGGAGGGAGAGAGCGAGAGAGACGAGGGGACGGAGAGCGAGAGAGACGAGGGGAGGGAAAGCGAGAGAGACGAGAGGAGGGAAAGCGAGAGAGACGAGAGGAGGGAAAGCGAGAGAGACAAGGGGAGGGAAGGGACAGCGAGATTGAAAGAGAGTGCGAGTGAAAGAAGGGGAAGGACAAGGGGAGGGGGGGAGAGAGAGAGAGAGAAGGGGAGGGAAAGCGAGAGAAGGGGAGGGAAGGGGAGGGAAAGCGAGAGACAGAAGGGGAGGAAAAATGAGAGAGAAGGGGAGGGAAAGGACAGCAAGATCGAGAGGCAGGAAGGGAGGGAAGGGACAGTGAGATCGAGAGAGAGAGCACGAGAAAGAGAGAAGGGGAAGGGGAGCGAGAAAGAAAAAGGGCGGGAGAGTGAGAGAGAGAATGGGAGGGAAGGGAGAGTGAGAAGGGGAAGGGGAGGGGAGAGAGAGAGAGAAGGGGAGGCACAGAGAGAGGAGACAGAAGGGTAGGGATGGGGAGTGGAGAGACAAGGGCAGGGATAGGGAGCGGAGAGAGAAGGAGAGAGAGAGAGAGAGAGGAGGAGAGAATTGAGGGTGAGACAATTGAGGGAGAGAGAAAAAAAAGACAGAAAGGAGAAGGGGAGAGAGAGATAGAGAGAGTGAAAGAACAGGTAAATAGCAAAGAATGAATGAAGAGAAAACATTTTTCTGCAATGAGTGGTTAGCATCTACAAGGTACTGCTTGAAAGACAGCGATTCAATCATGGCCTTCAAAAAAGAATTTGATAAGCACCTGAATAGAAACAAATTGCAAAACAGTAGGGAAAGGACAAAACTGTATTGCTGCTGGAAATAATAGGCTGAATGGTCTCCTCTGCTGTAACCACATTATGATTCAACGTAACGCTAAACTCTATCACTATTTTTCAAAAAAACAGGTTACCCATCTGAAAACAATTTTGTGAAATTTAACTCAACACACATGGAAGAACTACAACTTTCACTCTGCTGCAGTTGAATAGGAACATTATTTATTCAACTTCTGTGCTGGCTAAAATTTGAATTTTGTGTATTCAGCATTGAAAAAAAAACGAATAACAGTAGCTGTTCCTAAGTCAAAGAAAAGGGATAAATTTCCTTTTTGACTGGAGCATTAGGCACAAGGTCCAATCAATAGATCACAATGTTAGAGTCTGTTGCATAATTACATTTTCATGAAAAACAAGTATTTTTAAAGAAGTAGTTGAAATAGTAAATTAAGGTTCCTATATTGTTTACACTTAATTGATCCCTAGTCACCACATGGTCAAACTTTGGAAGATACCATATATTTATAGTAAGGAACTTCATACATAAGTTTGTCAACACAGATACAGGAATACATTAATGAAGCAAACATTGAATTAGAGGAAATAAAGTTCTGTTTAATTTTCTTTCAAGAAATATTAAACAAGATTTCACCTTAATACAATGGGCCATTGTTTACCAATTTTAGTCCATTAATAACAGGCTTCGATGAAATATTTCATTCCTGAGTAGAAACAGGTGTCTCTTCAATTCATTATTCATTTCACAGCCCAGTTCTAAGGGAACTATTTTTACCAATGTAAAATCATGACCACAGGAGTGTCAGCAAGAATACTTACATTTTATGTTTTGTTTTAAGATGATTTTATTTTATGGTACATTTAAACCTTTCCCTAGATTATGTGTAAGTAATTCCTGTGATTTTGCAAGTTTGCTACCTGACTTCACAAATGCAAACTTAGAAGAACTCATAAAAGCTAGACCTGAATTGAAGTTTGGTAGTATATCTTTTGTGGAGTCTCTACAAAAGTTGCACTTGCCATCGACATCACCATGGACAGTGCAACAACTATCTGGCCAGGTGAAATGCTATGTTAACAGTTCTTTTAAGAAAACAAAAAAGCATAATTGCCTTTGTCTGTTGAAATGTAATCATTGTTTTTATGGTGTTGCTCATCCCTCTTCGCTCTCCTCATTTTCTGGCTTGGGAATTGATTCAGCTTGGATTTCTTAAAACTTTCCTCCAAGTTGTTCCATACAGTTTTCTTAATTCCATCAAAGGCAATGCCCATGCAGAACTTCCTACTTCACTAAAAATCCTCTTTTATCTACTGCAATTATCGATGTCCTCCATACTATTGCATCATGGTACCTACATAGGTTTTTTCTCCAAATTTTGCCTTTAAGTGTGTCAAATTTAAACAGCATCAACATGGTGTACATCAACAAGAATTATGGAAAAAACCCAAGTTATAAAAGATTGTGAAACCACATCTAGTTCAGAGGGATGGAACTGAATCACTTGTTATAGGTATATTCAGGGGAGGTATGAATACAGTATTTTAGGAAAATGTAGACCTTCCTATTTCAGGAACAAAGTCATGGACAAAGATGAAGATAGAGGAATGAAGGGTAGTGCCTTACAGAGATCCTGGACAAAATGATGAAGAGGATAGCATGAGATAAAGTTTGAGCAATGAATATAAAACAGAGACTGAATGTAGAATACACAACACAATGATGTAACAGAGTAAAGGTAGGCTGAAAATAGATTCGAATCAATTTTTCAAAAAAGAGAAAGCAATAACAATGAACACTAAAGAAATTATGATCTAGGAAAGTTAATATTTATTAGATAGATGCATGACTTGGAGGTGAAATGCCCTCTGGTACTAGGGCATTTCCCAAATGCTCTTAGTTAATTTGCCTTGAAATAGAAAAATTGACAGAGGTTTGAGCTGATTCAAACGTTTAATTCCTTGGATCACTGAAATTCCTAGACTGCATCTCTTAAATGGGAGGTGCATTACATTTAAAGCCAACAGCACCCACCTTCATTTTCTGAGACAAAACAAGCAGATATTCCAAAGCATAATGAGACATTCATTACAACCACATTTGATCTTGACATTTAACAGACCCCCAAGTCACCAAAAATGTCTTTACCTTGATCATAAATTTATTCAATTATGGAGCTTCCATAATGTTCTGGAGTAGAGATTTCCCAAGATCTACAATAAATTAAGTGACGAAATCTTTCCTCACCTCAGCCCTAAATGATCAGTCACTCATCCTAGTTTCAGATTCCGCAGACAGGGTAGAAATGTCTCAGTATCTATCCTGGCAATTCCTTCATATTTTCTAATGTTTCAGTGAGATTCTTCTGAACTCCAGAGAATATAGACTCAATTTACTAGATTCTCAGCATAGACAAACAGTCTCAATCCAGGGAACAATGTAGTAAATTATTGTTCTACGGTCTTTGGTGCAAATATATCCTTTCCTAAACCTGGAGACCAGAATTGCACACTTTTTCGTGCATGATCTCACCAACTGTAGCAAGACCTATTTATTTTTGTACTTCAATTCCATTGTAAAAATGTAATTTGCCTTTCTAACTGCTTTATGCTAATTTGTGGCATTCCCCGTACGAGTTCTTACCTAAGTTTCTTTGAACATTATGATAAAGATGTAAGATGATATTTTTGAAATTTGGCTTTTTAAATTAGAGGGAGGTGGATTTTGTGAAAATGATTTTTTATTCAAAATCTCTTGAATGATAATGCTATGTTTACCAACTATCAATTTCCTAAGATCTGGCTGCCTTGGGAAAAAAATTTCAGCATGTCCATCCAGCTTTCACTCTAAAAATACTAGGGCATAGGCCATCAGCCTTGGGAATTTGTGAATCTTAGTCCCTTATATTTCTCGAATACATTTTCTATGCTGATATTAATTTTCCTCATTCATATTAGCCTAGGTTACTTGGTATAATTTCTAATTTCACGTGCGAAAGCAGACAAAATACTTGTTCGATGTCTCCCATTTCCTCCTCCTCTATGTTAATTTCTCCTCTCTGCTTTCAAAGAAAGCAATTACTGTCATTATTTCCATAAGTATTAGAATCAACCTGTTCAGGCATGTTATGACACATCTCCAGAGTAAGTTAGACTTGAAACAGGAACTTTTGGCTCAGAGGTAGAGATGCTACCACTGTGCCACAAGATCCTTTCTTTTGATAACACTGAAAATGATCATATATTGTTTTATATTCCCCATTAGTTACACATGCTGTGGAAACAAACGTCACCAAAACATTTGCAAACCGTGAAAAGTAGAGCATGTCCAATTCGCAGACATATTACTATATTTTGCAAACATATATAAGCTTCTTCCACAACCTCTTGTAAGCCAGAAATTGGCCTTTCTCACTGGTCCAAATTTGGTCCTTCATTTGGTCCAAATACAGTGCATTTCATTTCAAAAACAATCTATTAATACTGCAAGAAAATACAAAAAAATCCTTAAAGTTAAAGCCCACAGGAGATTGTACTGGCTTTGTAGGTAGGGTTCAACTGAGAGAGAAATCAGAGAAATTTCAAGTTGGCCGAGGTGACACCAATGTGTTTCTTACTCCCCATTCCTCAAAACCATTTCTAGAGCGCTCTGTAGTTGCATCTATATTTATTCAATTCTGCTTCTCCAGCTGGATCGCACTGCTGCCCGTAGACAGAAGCATAGTTTCATTAGTCACACCTCTATTGAATGTACTCTGGATCACATTATGTGGGATTTCCTAAAGTGCATACTCCCTGTCACCAGCCACATATCACTTCAGAAAATCACTTTATTTAGGACAGGTAAAGGCTGTACCCCAGTAACTCCCAATGTATGATTAGGACCCAGTGTATCAGTATACCGCCATATTACTGTTAAGGTTACTATATCTGTTTAAGTTACATTAGGAGAGTGTCTAAAGACCTGTGGGCTTTGATTTTGTATGACCAAGTTAATTACAGTGTATTTAAACCTTAAAATAAATCTGGCTTAAAATTCTTAAACAAACTAACGACTAAACAACAATTTGTTGGGCCGAAGGGCCCGTTTCCACACTGTAGGGATTCTATGGATTCTAAATAAGTCATTAGATGTTAAGGATTGTAAAATAGTGAAGCACTTAGCATAATTTAATCTTTTTCATCTATTTTAATGTGCCTTTGTTTACCATATTATTTACCATATTATTTGAAAGCACATGCAAATTAATAAATGACATTTATATTTTATCAGTTTCCTTTCCCATGTTTTCAAAATCAAAAATAGCTTACAGAGAAATGCAGGACATGATTTGATTTTGCTTGCAAATACATGATTGTTACTAACTAAAATTGAAACAGTAGATTTGAATTTGAATAGATGCATCCTTCAAAAAATATCCATGATACTTCATAAACTACAACCCAAACAGATAGCATAGATAACATAGATCCTAAAAGCAAAATTCACCATATGCTGAAAATCTGAAGAGAAAACATTGGATATGCACAGCAACTAATGCAGCATCTGAGAAAAGAACGACAACACTTCAAGTATGGACTGTTCAGCAAAATATATAACATGGGCAGCACAGTGGCTCAGTGGTTAGTACTGCTGCCTCACAGCACCAGGGACATGGGTTCAATTCCAGCCTTGAGTGACTGCCTGTGTAAGGTTTACACATTTTCCCTGTGTCTGTGTGGGTTTCCTTTGGGTGCTCCAATTTCCTCCCACAGCCCAAAGATGTGCAGGTCATCTAAATTGCTCATGGTGGCCACAGATGGCCAGTCTAAGTCGATTAGGCATAAGTGCGGTGCTCTTCAGGGGGTCAGTGCGGATTTAATGGGCCAAAGGCCTGCTTCCATGCTGTAGTGAATCTATGTCATGAACATTTTGAATTCAACAAGGAATGAAAAATATGGGAAGGTTCATATATTGAAAAGAAAACAAATGTTAATTAAACTCACTTTACTGTAGCTCTAAAGGATCGTTTTAAACATTAACTTTGGGTAATCTAATCGTGGCCTCTTCACTCTCCTTTCACTTTTGACAGTAATTTGCACAGTAGATCTTGGTCTTTACCCTGGTTTCTTAGATTTTAACTACATGCTTTCAACAAGACATGCTATTTAGTCATGAGATGTATCTGTACTAAAAAGTCTTCATCATTAACACTGCCACTGCAGGACAATACGATACAGAGCAATCCAATTACTAATGAATTTAGATAAATGTATGGCGCTGCATTTTGGAAAGGCAAATCAGGGTAGGACTTATACACCCAATGGTAAAGACCTAGGGAGTATTTCTGAACAAAGAGACTTTGAAATGCAGGTTCACAGTTCCTTGAAAGTGGAGTTGCAGGTAGACAGGTTAGTGAAGGTGGTTTTGTATGCTTGCCTTAATTGGTCTATGCATTACATATAGGAAATGGGAAGTCATGTTGTGGCTGCACAGGACATTGGTTAGACCACTATTGAAATAATGTGTCCAATTCAGATCACCTTGCTAAAGGAAGGATGTTGTGGAACATGAAAGGGTTCAGAAAAGATTTACAAGGATGGTGCCAGGGTTGGAGGGTTTGACCTACAGGCAGAGGTTGAATAAGCTACGACTATTTTCCCTGGAGCATCAGAGGCTGAGGGGTAACCTTATAGAGGTTTATGTATCCTGAGAGTCATGGATAGGGTAAATAGACAAGGTCTGTTCCCTGGGTTTGGTGAGTGCAAAACGACAGGGCATAGGTTTAAGATGAGAGGGGAAGATTTAAAAGGGACCTAAGAGGCAACTTTTTTCACGTAGAGGGTGGTGCGTGTATAGAATGAACTGCCAGAAGAAGTGGAGGAGACTGGTACAATTACAGCATTAAAAAGGCATCTGGATGGATATATGCATGGAAAGAGGTTAGAGGTATATGAGCCAAATGCTGGCAAATAAAACTAGATTAATTTAGGATATCTGGTCAGCATGGATGAGTTGGTCCGAAGCACCTGTTTCCATGCTGTACAGTTCTATGACTTTATAAGTGATCCTATTCTTTTCATCATTATGCAGCAAAATCAACACAAAAATTAATAAGGGGTTAAAGCATTAAGGAATCCTTGGGAGGAGGAAAGATGGATGTACAGCCAGAACACTTAGTTGATATTGGGATAGACCAAGCAGTCCAAGAGAAAGAAGCAACCAAGCAGTGAGTAAAATTGGTTGGGGTGAAATCTCAACACACAGACAATGAAGAGCAGACATGGTGGTGGAAAATGGTTTGACACTTTTTTTAATCCACGTGCAATCTGATTAATCTTTCATGTCAATTGCTTGGTGGACCAATGATTGGAATTATTTGCCCTGTGATGTGTCTCTAACAACATACAGTGATGCAGTTCATAGAAATATTCATAATACCCTGTATCAGAAAATGTAGAAGAATACTTTTGAATTCACTAACAGATCTCTAATGGTATTGTTTATCGAGAGGACTGTGAGATGTTAGTGTAATTAGAAATCATTACTAAACATTTTGCAACATTGTAAAACATACTGTTTTATCCAAAGCATTCTACAATATATCATAGCTGCTAACAGAACTTCACATACATCAGCCAGACGGACCACCCTACGAATGCAAGCATGTTCCAGGAAAGAGGCAATCTAAACATTGAGGTAACTATTCGCACAGCAACTGGGCTAGCCAGACCACGGCATTAAAATGTGCTTGACACTACCAACTCCTGACTGGTCAAAGGTCCTGGCAAGGTCAATGGGAAAATTTCAAAGATAGTTGGGAAGTATTGACTTTGACCTTGCTCACTATGGTATAAACGGATTTGAACAAAGGTGGGTGATGAAGGCCAAAGATGTGAGAGCAAGAAACAGTTCAAAAAGGTAATCAATCCATCACTGACCAATAACTGATTGATGAATTATTGATTCTCTTTCCCCTCTGTCAAAGGCTGTCATTTACGTTTTCTTTCTACCTCTAAACTGGTGTTGGCTTTAACCCTTTTGTACTCCATCTTCTCTAAATTTCTCTTCATTTGTTTCTACTTTAGCACTTTGTGGCAATAGCCACAGTGACTGACTTCCAAGTATCAGAACACTTATTTCTGGTAATTAAATGTGGGATGCATAGGAGTTGGAGATAGCCATCCAAACCAATCCAGCTTGTCCTACCATTCTAGATCGCGACTGATCAACCGCTCAATGTCACTTTCCTACACCATCTCTACATCCTTTAACGTAATTTGTCTCCAGAGACTCATTAAATTCTGTTGTGATGTCACTCAATAATTGAGCTTCCATAGCCCTCTGTGGTACACAGTTCTTAAGACATACCATCCTTTGAAGAAATTTCTTATCTCAGACTTAAATAGCCCACCCCTCACTCTTATGTTGTCCAATGGCTCTCAAGTCACGAGCTAGGGGAAATAACCTATCTACAAACTCCTATCACTTTCTAAGAGTTTTGTAAATTTAATGAGATTAGTTCCCAATCTTTCAAACTTTAGAGGCGACAGACCTAGTTTCCTCAATCTTTTCTCATAAGATAATCCTGCTATTTCAGAATTAATCTGGTGAACCTCTGTTGCACTCCTCCTATAGCACATATGTTCTTCTTAAGACAATGAGACAAGACTGTACACAATACTCCACACAGGGTCTCACCGAGACACTGCACAACTGAAGAAAGATTTGGATTGGAGAAGTTCTGTGAATTGGATGCCGCGAACAATGAATACTGGGAATAAATATCAACGTCTAAATGGAATGGGAGAGAATCAGAATGTGGGACCAGGAGGAGAGGACAGAGAAAAAATTGTCAGAATTGCATAAAGTGAGATCTTGTGATTAGGGATAGTCAGCGTGGCTCTGTGCATGGGAAATTGTGTCTCACAAACTTGAGTGAGTGCTTTGAGGATATAACCAAGGATAGATGTGGTCAGATTGATTGATATTATCTGCATGGATTTTAGCAAGGCCTTTGATAAAGTTCCACATCGTAGACTGGTAGTGAAGTTAGATCATATGGGATCCCAGGAGAGCTAACCAGCTGGATATAAAGATAATAGGAACTGCAGATGCTGGACAACCCGAGATAACAAGGTGTGGAGCTAGATGAACACAGCAAGCCAAGCAGCATCTTAGGAGCGGGAAAGCTGACGTTTCGGGCCTAGACCCTTTATCAGATTTCTGGACCAACTGGATATAAAATTGCCTTGACTGTTGGAGACAGAGGGTGGAGGTAGAGAATTGTTTTATGGAGTGGGGGTTTGGGCGGGGTCAGGGGGATGTGGTGGTGCTGTGACCAGTGGTTTTCCGCAAGGATTGGTGCTGGCTCCACAGATGTTTGTCTCAGGGATTCTCTTAAGGTTAACATGCAGGCTCAGTTGGCAGTTAGGAAGGCAAACACAATGTTAGCATTCACTTCAAGAGGGTAGAATACAAGAACAGAGATCTTCTGCTTAGATTGTGTACGGCTCTGGTCAGACGGCATTTGGAATACTGTGTGCAGTTTCAGGCCCCATATCATAGAATTCCTATACAGTGTGGAAGCAGGCTGTGTGGCCCATCGAGTGCACAATAACCCTCCAAACAGCATCTCACCCAGATCTAGCCATATGCTACCTTATTAACCCTACATTTCCCTAATATGCACATCCCTGGACATGATGTGGAGGTGCCAGTGTTGGACTGGTGTGGACAAGGTCAATAATCACACAACACCAGGTTATAGTCCAACAAGTTTATCCGAGAACACCAGCTTTCAGAGCTCTGTTCCTTCCTCAGGCGTTGTGTGGAACAGGAGATACACCGACACAGAATTTATAAGCAGAAAGGTAACCTAAAAATGGAACAAACAAAAACAGAAGCTGCTGGAAAAGCTCAGCAAAACTGGCAACATCTGCAAAGGAAAAAAATCAGAGTTAATGTTTCGGGCCCAGTGACCCTTCCTTGGAACTGATGGTAGCTGGGAAAATGTCAGTTTACATGCAGAAAAAAGGGATTGGATGGGGTGGGGAGTAAACATTCGGATAGAGCCTGAACAGAGAGGACAGCAGTTGGACAAAAGAGTTGATAACGATCAGGTTGGGAGGGTGAATAGCTGTTAATGGGGACTGTTAGTGACTAACAACAGGTAGTGATAACAAGGCCTGGTGTGAGGGAGGGGACTAGGACATGGGAGAATTCGATAGAGTCCACATGGCTGTAGGGTCCCAAAGTGGAAAATGAGGTGTTGTTCTTCCAGCTTGCGTTAAGCTTTGCTGGAACACTGCAGCAAGGCAGATACAGAGATGTTGGACAGGGAGCAGGGTGGTGCAAGCAACAGGTAGTTCAGGATCTTTTTTGTGACCAAAACGAAGATGTTCTGTGAAGCAGTTACCCAATCTACACTTTGTTTCCCCAGTGTAGAGGAGACCACATTGTGAGTAGCAAATGCAGTAGATTAGATTCCGGTAAGTGCAGGTAAAGTGTTGCTTCACCTGGAAGGTACGTTTGGGCTCTTGGATCGTGGGGAGGGAAGAGTGAATGGGCAGGTGTTGTACCTTCGTCGTTTACAGGGGAAGGTGCTATGGAGCTGTAGGGGGTGTTGTGGTTGAAGGAAGTGTGGACCAGGGTGTCCTGGAGGGAATGGTCCCTGCACAAGGCGGGCAAGCGAGGGGGCAGGAATTTGTGTCTGGTGGTGGCATCTTACTGGAGGTGGTAGGAATAGCGTCTGATGACGTTCTGGATGTGGATGCTGGTGGGATGGTCGGTAAGGACAAGAGGAACCCAATCGCTGTTGTGGGAGGGAAGTGAAGGGGTGATGGCGGAAGTACAGGAGATGGGTCAGACCCGTTTGAGAACCCTGTCGACGACGGTGCTGAGGAATCCTTGGTTGAAGAAGAACATGGACATGTCAGAGGCTCCCTTGCCGAAGCTGGCCTCATCTGAATATAAGTGATGGAAAGGGAGGAAGTGAGAGAATTTGATGGAGTCTTTACAGGAAATTGGATGTGAGGATGTCTAGTCCAGATTGCTGTGGGAATCAGTGGGTTTATAGTGGATATTAGTGGCCAGTCTATCCCCAGAAATGGGAACAGAGATGTTGAGGAAGGGAAGGTAAGGGATAAGTCAGAGATAGACTGGGTGAAAGTGAGGGCAGGATGGAAATTAGAAGCGAAATCGATTAACTTTTCCAATTCCGGACAAGAGGGGGAAGTTGCATCGACAATTTCATCAATATACTGGAAAAAGAGATGTGGGTGAGGGCTGGAATAGGACTGGAACAAGGAATGTTCCACATACCCCACAAAGAGACAGGCATAACTGGGGCCCATGTGGGTTGTTACCCCAAAAAATGGCTCACTGACCATCTCCTATTAAATCTTTAATCAATTGGAAAGGAAACGCACGTTTCTATTGATTAAATTTCAAATCCCGGAATTACTTTTAAGACATTCTCACGAGATAAATTAAAGATTTTATCAATGTATACAGGAGGTGTCATATCAGGCCAGACAGTGCATTTTAGGTATGAGGCCTTGTTTAGAATCTGTCTGTGTTTAACATGGAGTCAGGCTTGTTTTTTTTTGAAGAAACAGAATGTGTCTGCAAATACGCAAACATCTTGGACAAAATATTTGCCCCATTGATTTATATGTATGTATGTGCACGTGTGAGAGACAGGGGGTGACAGCTAAAGCGTGAGTATGTAAGTGAGTGTGAGAGAGAAGGGGAAAGAGGGGTGGGGAAAGAAAGAGAGAAGTGGGGGAGAAAGAGAGAGGTGGGGGGAGAAAGTGGTGTGGGAGAAGGAGAGACCAATACCTGAGGAAGGAGCAGAGCTTTGAAAGCTTGTTTTCTCAAATAAACCTGCTGGGCTATAACCTGGTGTCATGCGATTTTTGACCTCATCCAAGGACACTATGGACAATTTAGCATGGCCAATGCACCTAATTTGCATATCTTTCGACTGTGGGAGGAAACCGGAGCACCCGGAAGAAATACACGCAGACACGGGGAGAATATGCAAACTCCTCACATGCAATCACCCTAGCGTGGAATTCAACCTGGCTTCCTGGTGCTGTGAGGTAGCAGTGCGAACCACTGAGCCACTTTGGTGCTTCAACAAAGGATGTGCTGGGGCTCCAGGGGTGGTTTTTAAAGGTCTTGACAAATGAGCAGTGATTGAGGACTTTAGGTCTGTACCTGATGGGCTTTAGATGGATGAGGGGAATTTTACTGTAACTTATATAATACTGAAAGGCCTGGACAGAGTGAACATGGAGATGATGTTGCCATGAGTATGAAAGACTAGGAGCCATGGGCACAGCCTCTGAGCAAAGGGATGATTGTTTCGAATTCAGCTGAGGAAATTTTTCAGCCAAAGAATGGTTAATCTGTAGAATCCATTTCTCCCAGAAGGCTGCGGAGGCCAAGTCACTGAGCGTATGTAAGACGGTAATAGAACGTAGAACATAGAAAAGTACAGCACAGTACAGGCCCTTCGGCCCACGATGTTGTGCCGTGGAACAATCCTAATCCAAAAACAAAATAACCTAACCTACATTCCCTCAATTCACTGCTGTCCATGTGCATGTCCAGCAGTCGCTTAAATGTCACTAATGACTCCGCTTCCACGACTACCACTGGAAACAAGTCAAGATTACAAGTCAATAATAGATAGGAACACCCACAACCCAAAACCCTCATTGATACTGAACCTCCTCTGGTAATCTTTCTGAGACAGACTAGACCATCCTGTGGCTCCCATCAACTGCTCAGAGAACTAAATGTACTCAGAGCAGTGTCACCATTCTCTGGTGCTGCTGGAGTAAAATCTGCCAGCAAATTACACAATTACATAGCAAGAGGGTAGTTGTTAGGATTGAGAATAAGTTCTCAATAACATTTTCAGCAGACAAGGAACTTACCATCTGGTAAATGGTAAGTTAGAAATTAAAATCTAGATAGAAATGCCGCACATTTAAATTAGATATGAGAGGGTTACGACACTGAAGCACTGATTCAAAGATTGGGGTTGTAATATGACAAACCCTAAATGGACAGAGTCCCTTTTTATTTCTACAGTCCCTGTAGCTTTGGACAATAACCATATTTTAGGAATAACATTGAGAAATTATTAAATTGCTCTGATTTTGGTAAATGGTGAAGAAGTCCTACAGCCCTTTTAGGGAGAAAGCATTTAATGCACTTAGTGCTACTCCACAAGATAAATCACTTGAAGTGAAATTACAAACAAGGAAAGCCATACATGGTATTAATTTGCAAATTGACGGGTTTACTGTCCAAGTCCATGGAAAATAAAAATTTGCAAGAAATGTACAACTTGCTGCAAATGTGTGGAAGTAGCTAATTACATGTGAACCACTTTATAATAAAAGACAAGTACTTTCTTTTCCTTAGTCACTTTCTGATTAATGTTTTTGTTTTGATATCACTTTTTTTTAATCTGCTATGTCATTCTGTCAAATCTAAAGATCCCAGCTCACGTTAACCCATGAATGTTTAAATAAATCAACAATTAGTTATGGAAATGAGAATAGGAACTTTATTTCCCCCCATAGCAGAGAAGTGAGAAGGTATGCAGTAGATAAAAGAAGAAAAGTAACTCAGAATGACCTTGAGTGCAGGACTGATGTAATCAGGATAAGGACTAGGACTGTAGACAGTAAGGACTACAGATCCTGGAAGCTGGTCAATAAATGTGAAGCTGGAAAAGCACAGCCAGTCAGACAGCATCCAAGGAGCAGGGGTGTCAACATTTTGGGCCGAAACCCTTCAACAAAAACAAATACAGATTTATCATACAAAGGTAAAGGTAGTGCTGACGCACATAATCTTAAAGTACTGACGTTTGTATTTTATTTGATAGTCAAAACACTTGATCCACAGATATTCGTCGTGAAATTTTTAAACTATTCCCAGCTCATTTTCAAGTCAGGTGCATAACCAGCCACAGACACTACCTGAAGCAGATCTATTCATTTAACTAATACAGAAATGAAAACATCCTTAACATGCTTAGAAGAAAGATTATTAGAAAATATGGTCCTCGGCTCGCACCTTCAATTTAGTCAGTAAAGCAAATTTTTGTGACAGACAGTGCTTGCTGCTCCAGACTATGTACACTAAATGACAAATCATTTAGTAGAAACCAGAAAATGTGCAGTGAAGCAACAGGACATATCACTTTATCATTCTGATAAGTGGTAACAAGGTCCACCGTAAATTACAAAAACAGAGCATCTCACTGGCCACAGCTGGAATCTTTAGATTTGACAGAACGACATAGCAGATAAAAAAAAAGTGATATCAAAACAAAAACATTAATCAGAAAGTGACTAAGGAAAAGAAAGTACTTGTCTTTTATTATAAAGTGGTTCACATGTAATAAGCTACTTCCATACATTTGCAGCAAGTTGTATATTTCTTGCAAATTTTTATTTTCCATGGACTTGAACAGTAAACCCGTCAATTTTCAAACTAATGCCATGTATGGCTTTCATTGTTTGTAATTTCACCTCAAGTGATTTATCTTGTGGAGTAGCACTGTAAGTGCATTAAATGCTTTCTCCCTGAAAGGGCTGTAGGACTTCTTCACCATTTACCAAAATCAGAGCAATTTAATAATTTCTCAATGTTATTCCTAAAATATGGTTTTTTCAGGAACTACAGGGACTGTAGAAATAAAAAGGGACTCTGTCCATTTAGGGTTTGTCATATTACAACCCCAATCTTTGAATCAGTGCTTCAGTGTCATAACCCTCTCATATTTAATTTAAATGTGCGGCATTTCTATCTAGATTTTTTAATTTCTAAATCATTTCATTGGAATAGATCTACTTCAATTTCCTACCAACTCAAATCTATTGTGCTGATATTAGACTTTTTAAAAATAAGATTACTGATTTCTAGCTTTTATTTTGCCACAGGACCACAGAGTTAATGTGGTTATTTGAGCAAAGGGGTGATGGAGAACAAAAAGAACTTTAACTGAGCTGATGTTTGAGGCAGGTGTAAAATGCTCAACTGGTCAGCTGATCTGGATTAGGTGAGTTTGGGAATGAGCTCAGCAAAATGAACAAAATGTGAAGTCTCTTTTGAAATAAATTGAAAATAAAAATTCCTTTAGCATTTTACAAGTCAGTCAGTTAATTTCCGCTTTAATCACTTCCCTATCTTTCAATTATTTTTAACACTTTCATGGGATGTAGGCATTAATGGCAAGGCAGGCATTTATTGCCAATCCCCGACTGCATTTGAATGAAATGCTTGCTAGGTCATTTCAGAGGGCAGTTAGAGTCAACCACACGATTGTGAATCTGGAGTGACATGTATCAAGACCGGGTAAGGGTGACTGATTTCTTTTTCTAAGGTGAATTAACGGACCAGATGCATTTCTACAACATTTGATGAAAGTTGCCATTCCTTGCTATTACTGAGATTAGCTTTCATTTCTAAGATGAGTTGAAATCAAATTCTGTCAGCCATCATTTTGGGAATAGAATATATGTTTCCAGCACATTAACTTCAATCTCTGGATTACTTAGCTAAAGACATTAGCATAGTGCTACCAACTACACCTTAGCAAAAGAATGCAATGGAAGATCTATTCCAGTTTTTACTACTCTTAGTCTTGTTGATGCTTTCCACGCTGGTACTTTTATCAGGGCTTTAACAATCAAAGAATCTTAAGCAAGTTGGATTCAGGTTTCTGCAAGACAAGGTCATTTTACCTTTTCTTAGATTTGATAAAAACTCAGGCACTTTGAAACATTCAAAATGTTTTATTTTATACAGCACGGTGGTTAATAAGGTGCTGTTTGCTTGACATACATCAACAGAGCTGACACTGCATACTCCCAGGCCCCAAGATGACCTTCCATATTAAGCAGATGCTCACGTGCACATCTGCCAATGTGGTATACTGTACCCATTGTACCCGGTGTGGCTTCCTCTACATTGGGGAAACCAAGCAGAGGCTTGGGGACCATTTTGCAGAACACCTCCGCTTGGTTCGCAATAAACAACTGCACCTCCCAGTCGTGAACCATTTTAACTCCCCCTCCCATTCCTCAGACGACATGTCCATCATAGGCCTCCTGCAGTGCCACAATGATGCCACCCGAAGGTTGCAGGAACAGCAACTCATATTCTGCTTGGGAGCCCTGCAGCCCAATGGTATCAATGTGGACTTCACAAGCTTCAAAGTCTCCCCTTCCCCTACTGCATCCCAAAACCAGCGCAGTTCGTCCTCTCCCCCCACTCCATCACAAAACCAGCCCAGCTCTTCCCCTCCCCCACAACATCCCAAAACCAGCCCAGCCTGTCTCCGCCTCCCTAACCTGTTCTTCCTCTCACCCATCCCTTCCTCCCACCTCAAGCCGCACCTCCATTTCCTACCTACTAACCTCACCCCGCCTCCTTGACCTGTCCATCTTCCCTGGACTGACCCATCCCCTCCCCACCTATACTCTCCTCTCCACCTATCTTCTTTTCTCTCCATCTTCAGTCTGCCTCCCCCTCTCTCCCTATTTATTCCAGAACCCTCTCCCCATCCCCCTCTCTGGAGGGGGGTCTATGCCCGAAACGTCAGCTTTTGTGCTCTTGAGATGCTGCTTGGCCTGCTGTGTTCATCCAGCTTCACACTTTGTTATCTTGGATTCTCCAGCATCTGCAGTTCCCATTATCACCGCATACTGCTTTTGGCTGGCTGGGCGACATGAAACGATAGCAGCGCCAGTTGAAAAATACGTTGGACATTTAAACAGAAACCAAACACAGGTATATCTTGTCTAACATTTTCGGTCAACTGTCTTGGTATTTCTTGCTTCAGTCTTTCAAATGTAGTGGACTGAGTTCCTACACTGTGGCATTGGTTCTAATAAAATCTCAGTACAATTAAGAGAATGCTGTTGAAGTTTTCACAGAATTGCGGAAAACAAGATGATGTAAAACTGACCTATTGCCACACTGTTGAGAGCTGGGTTTGATATCCAACACAGTGCGAAAATAAAAAAGCCAATGAAGATCAAAATTATTGTTGAAGAGGCAGGTCTTTTTGTATAACAAAAGAATCATAACTCTAATGAAATTCATCTAAAAACTCTGGAGAGGAAAACATCCATGGGACAACAGAATAAACTATCCGATGGGCTCAATCAGCAGAATACAATGACCCAAATTTTGAGGTTGTTTGAAAGCAAAATGGTCAGCAATAACCACAGAAATCCCAAAACTGCAATCACTGAATTCTCACTCCTTCACAGGGTGCACGGTTTCAATCCTTGAACAGTAAAATCAATGAGAAATCACTTGTTGGTGTGATGTGACGTTTAATGTTCTATTCTCACTGTACAAACCTTGGAAAAAGTTAAGATTTGGTGAATGAGATATAATTGAGTTTGTAAACAATCTAAATTAGAATTACTTTGGAAAAGCCTCACCGCTCCGCAAACATTAAAAAAAAGTTACAGAATGTCAAATTTCTAAATTCCATGATAAAAATTCCACAGATGTTTAGAATAAACAAAATCAAAAAAATTATGCTACCTTAGCAATTTCTTAGATCCATCTGTCTGTATCAATCTTTCTGTAAAATTATAAAAAGTGAAGATCAAAATTTCCTTGTTATTCTTGAAATGAAAACAAAATCATGGAAGTGTGCAGCAGGTCTACCAGCATCTGCCGTGGATAACAATGCTTCTTTAGAACCGTGCATTAAGCATTAACTCTGATTCTCGCTCCACAGATGCTCTTTGACTTGCTTGGTATCTCTGACATCTTCGGTTCTTTCCATCTTCTCAAAGACCACTCATTTGAGAAAAAAAGTACGATCCAGAAACGACTGCTAGGTAACTGTCAGCACAGGGACTCCCATAGTCTCTTCCAAAGCCAGGTTTTCCTGCATAGATCCCTTTCTAATCTGACGAAGAAACTTTTCTTGGTTATTTTTCTAAAGTCATGTGACTTTCTATAATCATGTGAATAACAGCCCATATTAAACCACTGAGCAAATTTCTAAGCAACTCGAGTTTCCCAGAAACACTTAGCTTAAATAAAAATCATTTGTTAATGCAAGATGTGCCCAAACACTTTAATGTCTCCCAGTCCTCCAAAAAGTCCATAAATATGGATATGTATTCTCAACATAGCCTTAACTACAAAGATCTATCTATCCACTGAATAGATAACTACTACATATAACAAAATGCTCAGACAGCTGATACTATGCAAGCCATAAATGAAGCTTTGATACAAACTAAGTTATCTCCTAGAGCTAGCCATATATGAGCACATGCCAATTTAAAAGAAAAAAATGCCACCACATTTCATAAATTTGCAAGAATCACACATCTTGTTTGCCACTCATGCTAGGTCAGCATGGGTAGAGTTAGTAGGCACTAAACATCTTAGTTAACTTAAAACAGAAACATCAGTGTGCTTACTTTATTGGCTAAAATTATGCACCTGCCTACAGAGAAACAAATTGGACAGCTGAACAAATTGCTTCAAAACAGATGCAGGAAATGATGACCAGCTGAGCTTTTGTTTTACTGTTGTGTTTGCATAATATTGGTCAGACTCAGGAAACAAAAATAAGTCAGATACATTATAATAATTGTTTCAAATTATGGGTGAGGAAAGATAAGCCGTAGTTGACCAGAAACCTCTGTTTAAAATAAGACATCAAAACTGGGTAAGGAAATAGACCATCTAAATTTTTTAAAAAAATTTATTTGCTTAAAATAAAAAACAAGTCTATTAATTCAAATGAAATAATACAAAAATGACTTGATTCTTTTGGGCATTGATACCTTAACACTAATAATGTTCAAACAACTAGACTTGATAAAGAGGTTTATGAAAGTATGTTGCTCTCACTTCTGTAGTAACTGCCACAAAGACCTCAGATAAGTTAAATGAATATTTAACTTAGAATATGATCTGTACATTGAATAGGCTCAGAAAGGTCTGCAGCATTATTCCACTCATACTTGTGATGGGCTCCTCTAACCTCTGAGTTAATATGCGCTGTAGCTGAAAAGCCTCGCAATACCCCACACCCTGTTTACTGCTGCTTAGAAATATTCTCTTCTTCAATGGTCCCAAAGGTTGCATCAATCTGAACAGTTCCCAACAGCCTCTGATATCAACACTGTTTTGTTGTTCTCATTTTCACAACGTATGAATTGCCATGTTAAAAAGCTACAATTTTTCATACCAATCCTGCTAAAATGAAAATATCTGATCTGGTGTAACTCAGGAGCCCCATTGTGGCACGGCAGCCTCTGTGGCACTCCCTGCAGATGACAACAATCAACTCTTCTATTCCTTGAATGAGAACAATTTTCTATTGCTATTAAGAAAATGGAAACAGAAACTTAATGCTTATCATATGGAGGGTGATGATAAATACACAATTTTATTCATTACTTCTATTCCACAAGTAACTAACTATTCTAATTACCAGAAAATCATCTCACCACCTACTCCTGATAATGAAAGTTATTTGATTCATCTGGAAAGACAAAGAGTGATTGCCCTTGATATGAAAGCAGCTTTGCATGGAGAGTGACATCAAGAACCCTGGCAAAACTGAAGTTAACAGGACTTCAATGATTGCAATAATACCCGATCTTGTTATTGAAGGTCAATCAGGTTCAGTCCCAGGGGATCATTCCAGGAGTTCTTCAGAGAATTCTCTATATTCCACAATCTTCAGCTGCTAAATAAATGAGTTTTTTTTACATCATAAAAGTCAGAAATAGACATGTCCTCTGATCATTGTAGTGTTCAATATTATTTGCAATTTCTCAGATAATGAAGTACTCTATTGCCATATACAGCAAGACCTGAACAACATTCAGGCCTGAGCTGATAAGTGGTAAGTAAAAATTGCAAGATACAATTGCACCAGACAATGACTATATTCAAAACAAAGAGTCAAACCATCTTTCCTTGACTTTGAACTGCATTATCATTACTAATATACCCTTCCTCAACATCCTTAGAGCTTAGCAACAACCAGAAAGTGAACTAGAGCAGCCATATAAATACTGTGGCTACTGGAATATGTCAGATCCCAGGAATTCTGTCTTGATTACTCATTTTCTGATTCTCCAACGTTGGTTCACCACCAAGGCACAGACAGAAAAACACTGGAATACTTTCTATTTGCCTGGATGCAGGCAGCTCCATTGATATTCAAAGAGCTTAACACCAATTCCGTCTCTTAACAAATCTTGATGACGCATTGCTAATCTTTGATAACACGTTGCCAATTTATATTCAGTGATAAATGTACGATATCTGAAAGGATAAGATAAAACTGTAAAATGTGCGAAATATCCAAAGCAAATTACAATTTCCTCCAGTGCCACCAAATTTATATATTTGGAATAATAAAACTAAAAATTATCATCACAACACAGAATAACACAGTAATCTATGTAAAATGTACTGTAATTTGTAGCCAAGATAAACTGTCCTGACCTCTCTTCTGGCCTTTAACAACTTGCATGCATTTAATTTGTTTAACATAATTAAATGTTACTGCTGTTGTGATGTAAAGTGTCTGATTTATACGCATCTTAGTACATTTGTTTTAGGGTGCCAGTTTCGAACAAGTGACATGAGGGTTCAGTCTGTGCTTATGGACATGCTTCATGATTAACTAAGCATTTCTATACACAAGGTGATTTCTTTTAAAGCTGAGTAAAACAAAGGCCTCCTGGAGAGTTGTTTTTCGTTGGGTGAGTTTTATGAATGAACAGAATAAACAACTGTACATTAGGCTTCAAGTTGAAAGAACCAAATAAATTTCTTAGCTTAGAACAAACACTTAGCTTGGTAAGAGATAGTAAGAACTGCCGATGCTGGGGTTAGAGATGGAAGGAACGGACAGGTGGGAGAGAAGACAGACAAGTTGTATCAGGTCAAGGAGGCGGGGATGATAGTGAGAGTTGGTCACGGGATGAGCCAGGGCTGGGAGGATTTTGAAACAAGTAACGTCTACACATGGAGACCGTTGGGTTGTAGGGTCCCATGGTGGAATGCAAGATGCTGCTCCTCCAGTTTTCTGGTGGTGTCATTGTGACACTGGAAGAGGCCCAGGATGGACGTGTCATCTAGCGAGTGGGAGTGGGGATTGAAGTGGTTCGTGACTGAAAGGTGCTGTCATTTGTCGCGAACAGAGCACAGGTGCACTACAAAGCAGTCTCCAAGCCTCTGCTTGGTTTCACTGATGTACAGGAAGCCACATTGGGAGCAACGGATGTAGTAAACCACATTAGCGGATGTGCAGATGAACGTCTATCTGATGTGGCAGGTTTTTTTTGATTCCTTGGATGGAGGTGGGAGGGGGGGAGGTGTCGTACTTGCCCCTCCCACCTCACTGACCAATCCCCACCACTGCCTACCTGCACTTACCTATCGCCATCCCACCTACCTTCACCAGCCCCAGTCCTCTTCTGAATTTATTTCAGAGCTCCCTTCCCCCTCCCCCATTTCTGAAGAAGAGACCTGACCCGAAACGTCAGCTTTCCTGCTCCTCTGATGCTGCCTGACCTGCTGTGTTCCTCCAGCTCCATGCTACGTTAACTCAGCATGGGAAAACTTTTTCAGTTTCTGTTTGTAAAATGTCTAGGCTGAAACTAGATGTGCAAGACAGCTGCTCTTGAAGACAGGGAATAGTTTAAACTGTTAAGAAATAAAGGAGTTTGTGTAAGGAGTTTACTTTGAAAATTTCAGGCCACAGGCATTTCATTAAAATATCACCTGTTATTTGAATCTGAGAAGGTCTAAGCACAATTGTATGTAAACTCAAGGAAGAGGTTATCAGTTTCTCAAGAAAGAGAATTAAAGACACAGTTAAGTTAAACACCATTGATATGACAGAGAAGGGAATTCTCTCTGGTATGAATATTGTAAAATGGAATTAATGGAACTGCATTATTGTGCAAAATCTCAAATCTTCTATGTGAATAGATTGGTTTATCCAATTTTATTCATTTCTTTTGGGAATAAACTTCTGTTTTACTGTTAAAGTGAAATCTGCAGCATTGCATGTGTGTGCATCAGTGAACAAACAGCTCATTAAAACCCAAAAAGAAAATGATGTATCAAGTCAACTTTAGTCTGGGATCAAATTCATTCAGTAATGACGTTAGGCAATAATATTTATCATTTAAAGAGTAAAGTTTAACAGCAAATTTCATACATTCAAAAAGTTATAATATATATTCAAAATATTAACACAAAGTATAATTCAAAAGTGTTTTATATACATACTATTTATGAGAGAGTGCTCGCAAGAGAGAATGTGCGCATGAAAGAGAGAACAAAGAGAAAATTGGTAGTCATTGAACCCGAGGGTTTCAGGTGAGGAGCGAGGTTGAAAAGGACAGTTGTTCGTGATAACCTCAGCCAGTGCAGGAATTGAACCCACACTGGTAGTGTCACTCTACACCCCAAACCAGCTGAACAACTGCCTGAGCTAATTAACTAACCCTTTCAATGTTTTAGTAAGAATTAATCTGATTTTATTTAGCCATATAGATTATATTACTCAGCAGTTTTACAGAATTGCAAAAATATTACATATATAACATACAGATCCTATATTTAGAGTTATCACTTTGACATTTCAAGTGACATTTCATACTCTTGTTGTGGGCCAGACCAAACCCCCTCAAAATATACTAAGAAGATAGTCTAGACATTAACTTTTTCTTATTTTAAAGGTAAATGTAAAGTGTTGCATTCTAGATGTAATTTGATTGGTCAAACTACCAGATTTAAAGCAAAACACATTTTATTCATCCGGTGTAGATAATATACCACAAAAGAACAAAGGAATTGGCAAAACTTAACTCTACTAGAAAATGTAACAGATAATAAATACCGTAATTATTACTAACTAACTGTTTGAATGTTGTAACATCACATAAGCACACCCTTGGCAACAGACAAATTCAGAAAATAGATCGCCTCACATGCAACTCCTACAACAGAAGACGACACCCAGCTTTGGCTGTAGCTTAGAGAGGGAAAAAGTACCTTGCACTTCTTCAAAACCCCAACAGCAACTGGTAAAAGCTCAAACTAACAATCCTAGTTCTCTGGGAGCTGTCTACATCCACTCTACTGTTTTAAACTTTAAAAAATACCCAAGGCCTCACAAGCTGTTTATTCTAGTAGAAATGGTAGACTGCTTGGTGCCTCTGTTTTAAAATTTCTATGCAAGGAAAAAACCCAAGACAAAATACATCTCTTAAAGCCACAGCATATTGTCCTGATTGGACCTGATTAAAACCTGATTGGACCACTAGAAAAAATGAGCCCTACTAACACATTATCATGGTTGAATGATCCAATGTGGCATCACAGAGAAGAAAACACAGTTAAAAATCTTAATAGTGGAATTTAAACTGAGTGCTAACAATATAGTATACAAATGAAAATGTACATTTTTTCACACTTAAGCTATCCAGTTTTATGAAAACGTAAGAATTCAAATGTCAATTAAATTGGCGATTCTGCTTCTTCAGCCAAGCTACATAGTCTGAGTCAGAGTTTAAAGTGTCAAGTATATAGCATGATAGTACGATGAAGCATCCACAATATAAACTTATCATGTTGTATATTTTACGTTTCCAACATTAACCTTGACATAGAAGGCAGCTTTGTTACCTTCCCCTGAAAGTATTTAATAACCTTCTCCGAAGAGCATCTTTCATAATTTCTTTTTCTGTGAATAATAACATGCTAACTCAGTGGCAGTGCTCACAAGGTTTAAATATTTATTGTCCACTTCAGGATTTGAGCACATAGACTAAGCAAACATTTCAGCACACATACATACTAGCCAGTCAGCACAAATGAGATGTTTCATCAAGATTCAATCTGACTGTTTAGGTAGACATCATCTGATCGACTTGCCTGAAAAGGGATTCCCTTGATACCCTGACCAATTCAGCCCCAAAATTAGTATGGTCAAAACATATCAACCAAAGTATTTCTCCAACTACAAATATATATTATAAACAATTAACTGCACAACCAATTACAAGGCTGTTGTTGAAAATGTGGTGTGTGACTAAATACTGTGGGTCAAGGATTATTTTCAAGTAGAATCATTTTCATTTTATTGGACAAAAGTTAATTTTAGTTCAGTGATTTCATATGTTTTTGCTTCTTGATTTAAAAAAAAGACTATCATCTGCCACAAAGAGCTGACTTCAGCACTTGATTTTTTTCAGGACACAGGATCAGTTAAAAACAAATCTCTTGTAAGTGTAAGCAGTAATCAGATTAGTCAGTAAATCTGGGATGCATTGATAGAAATGCTAGAATGTTTAAGAACTAAGAATTCTGACAATGCACAGGAATCACCAGTCTGGGTAAATAAGGAGGTTTGTGGCAGGAAGACTAGTTGGCTACACAGTACCCAAAAGTCCAAATGACAATGGCTGAAATGAAGGGTGATCATCCAGAACTTTGGTGACCTGCTGTAGCCTGGGTACAGCCTAAAGAGGATGTGTGTGTATAGCACAGGACACTGAGTTTGAGGATATGGGCTAATCTTAAAGACGATTGTAACAAAATGCACGAATTAATAAACTTGTACGGTGGGCAGAAAATGGCAAATTAATTTGAATATAGATATGTGTAATGTACTGTATGTGGTAGGATGATTAAGGACACTATGTATTCCATGGAATGTGGAAGTCTAAATGGAGCCAAGGAACAAAGGGATTTAGGGGTAGGTACTTGAAAAAAAACATTAAAATTAACAAGTCAGCAAGAGAATAAAAACACACTAAGTCTTATTTCTGGAGGAATATATATTTTTAACTAGTCTTTCATAGGATATAGAAATGTTGCCAAGGTCAACACAAATTGAAATGCAAAGAAGTCAAATTAAACCTCTACAGATTCTGTTTCACGTTGCATTTACAGCAACATGTACAGTTCTGCTCACTTTATTACAGAAAGAATATACAGACACTGGAGAAGAAAGTGCAAACAATGTACAAGTAACTGAGAGGTTACCAATTCAGAGAAAAATGTAAAAGGCATTTGCACATGCAGAAAAAGTGCTCAGGTGTTCAAAACATGAGGGCATAAAATACAAGACAATTATTAATGGATCTAATTAAAAAGTTAGAAAACCATCTTTATATATCCAAAGTACAGTTGAGATGTGGATCTTATTACGACATGGAGAGGCTGAGACAAACCGTATAGGATATCAGGAAGAAAGGACACCTCTCAGCCACTCAAACCTCTCCGCCGCAGAATGGGCAGCCCTCCGCTCCAACCCCAACCTCACCATCAAACCTGCAGACAAGGGTGGCGCAGTGGTAGTATGGCGCACTGACCTCTACATCGCCGAGGCCAAACGTCAACTCTCCGACGCCACCTCCTACCGCCCTCTTGATCATGACCCCGCCCCCGAGCACAAAACCATCATCTCCAACACCATTTATGACCTCATCACCTCAGGAGACCTCCCACCCACAGCCTCCAACCTCATTGTTCCCCAACCCCACATGGCCCGTTTCTATCTTCTTCCCAAAATCCACAAACCTGCCTGCCCTGGTCGACCCATTGTCTCAGCCTGTTCCTGCCCCACCAAATTCATCTCCACCTATCTGGACTCCATTTTCTCCCCTTTGGTCCAGGAACACCCTACCTACGTCCGTGACACCACCCACCCCCTCCACCTCCTCCAGGACTTCCAATTCCCTGGAACCCAACACCTCATTTTCACCATGGACATCCAGTCCCTATACACCTGTATTCCACATGCAGATGGCCTCAAGGCCCTCCGCTTCTTCCTGTCCCGCAGGCCCGACCAGTGCCCCTCCACCGACACCCCATCCGCCTAGCCGAACTCGTCCTCACCCTCAACAACTTGTCTTTCGATTCCTCCCACTTCCTACAGACAAAGGGGGTGGCCATGGGCACCTGCATGGGCCCCAGCTATGCCTGCCTCTTTGTAGGTTACATGGAACAGTCCCTCTTCCGCACCGACACAGGCCCCAAACCCCACCTCTTCCTCCGTTACATTGATGACTGTATCGGCGCCGCCTCTTGCTCCCCAGAGGAGCTCGAACAGTTCATCCACTTCACCAACACCTTCCACCCCAACCTTCAGTTCACCAGGGCCATGTCCAACACATCCCTCACCTTCCTGGACCTCTCAGTCTCCATCTCAGGCAACCAGCTTGTAACTGATGTCCATTTCAAGCCCAGCGACTCCCACAGCTACCTAGAATACACCTCCTCCCACCCACCCTCCTGCAAAAATTCCATCCCCTATTCCCAATTCCTCCGCCTCCGCCCCCACGATGAGGCATTCCACTCCCGCACATCTCAGAAGTCCAAGTTCTTCAAGGACAGCAACTTTCCCCCCCACAGTGGTCGAGAACGCCCTTGACCGCGTCTCCCGCATTTCCCGGAACACATCATTCACACCCCACCCCCGCCACAACCACCCAAAGAGGATCCCCCTCGTTCTCACACACCACCCCACCAACCTCCGGATACAACACATCATCCTCCGACACTTCCGCCATCTACAATCCGACCCCACCACCCAAGACGTTTTTCCATCCCCACCCTTGTCTGCTTTCCGGAGAGACCACTCTCTCCGTGACTCCCTTGTTCGCTCCACACTGCCCTCCAACCCCACCACACCCGGCAACTTCCCCTGCAACCGCAGGAAATGCTACACTTGTCCCCACACCTCCTCCCTCACCCCCATCCCAGGCCCCAAGATGACATTCCACATCAAGCAGAGGTTCACCTGCACATCTGCCAATGTGGTATACTGCATCCACTGTACCCGGTGTGGCTTCCTCTACATTGGGGAAACCAAGCGAAGGCTTGGGGACCGCTTTGCAGAACACCTCCACTCAGTTCGCAATAAACAACTGCACCTCCCAGTCGCAAACCATTTCCACTCCCCCTCCCATTCTTTAGATGGTATGTCCATCCTGGGCCTCCTGCAGTGCCACAATGATGCCACCCAAAGCTTGCAGGAACAGCAACTCATACTCCGCTTGGGAACCCTGCAGCCCAATGGTATCAATGTGGACTTCACCAGCTTCAAAATCTCCCCTCACCCCACCGCATCCCAAAACCAGCCCAGTTCGTCCCCTCCCCGCACTGCATCCCACAACCAGCCCAGCTCTTCCCCTCCACCTACTGCATCCCAAAACCAGTCCAACCTGTCTCTGCCTCCCTAACCTGTTCTTCCTCTCACCCATCACTTCCCCCCACCCCAAGCCGCACCTCCATCTCCTACCTACTAACCTCATCCCACCTCCTTGACCTGTCCGTCTTCCCTGGACAGACCTATCCCCTCCCTACCTCCCCACCTATACTCTCCTCTCCACCTATCTTCTTTTCTCTCCATCTTCGGTCCGCCTCCCCCTCTCTCCCTATTTATTCCAGAACCCTCACCCCATCCCCCTCTCTGAAGAAGGGTCTAGGCCCGAAACGTCAGCTTTTGTGCTCCTGAGATGCTGCTGGGCCTGCCGTGTTCATCCAGCCTCACATTTTATTATCAGGAAGAAAGGAACTGTTTTTAGAGGAACTGGGATGGAAGGAGGCTCATGTGGAGAATAAATACAAGTGTTTATCAGTTGGTTTGTTTCCTTTCTGCAAATACCATCCAATCCCAGAAAAAAGTGTATTTATTCAACTGCTATTTTGTTCATTTACATTGGCTATAAATATTGGCCACACTGTTCCTATGACATCATTACCTCTAAAAGGTAGTCTGCAAAAGCTTGTGGAGCAAGAGCTGGCATTATAATGTAAAGTAGCTGCTAACACAGCTTCATTTTGTTTTAAGGTCATTGTTCCTGATTATCTCAAATGACTTGCAGGATTGGATATTCTCCACAATGTTCAGATTTGCACAGGAAGGCTCTTGTGGTAATGTCTGTACCTCTGCGCCAGAGATGCGTAATAACATCCCCGAGCATAACCTTTTAAAAAAAAATCTATGACACCAAACTTGGTACTTTTGCCAATAGTGCTAGCTAATCTAGACGGTATGGATAAGTGATCAGAGATAACGGGAACTGCAGATGCTGGAGAATCCAAGAAAACAAAGTGTGAAGCTGGATGAACACAGCAGGCCAAGCAGCATCTCAGGAGCACAAAAGCTGACTTTTCGGGCCTAGACCCTTCATCAGAGAGGGGGATGGGGAGAGGGAACTGGAATAAATAGGGAGAGAGGGGGAGGCGGACCGAAGATGGATAGAGGACAAGATAGGTGGAGTGGAGTGTTTAAGTGGGGAGGTGGGGAGGGGATAGGGATAGGTCAATCTGGAGAGGACGGACAGGTCAAGGAGGCGGGATGAGGTTAGTAGGTAGGAAATGGAGGTACGGCTTGAAGTGGGAGGAGGGGATAGGTGAGAGGAAGAACAGGTTAGGGAGGCGGGGACGAGCTGGGCCGGTTTTAGGATGCAGTGGAGGAGGAGGAAATTTTGAAGCTGGTGAAGTCCACATTGATACCATTGGGCTGCAGGGTTCCCAAGCAGAATATGAGTTGCTGTTCCTGCAAGCTTTGGGTGGCATCATTGTGGCACTGCAGGAGGCCCAGGATGGACATGTCGTGTAAGGAATGGGAGAGGGGAGTTGAAATGGTTCACAATTGGGAAGTGCAGTTGTTTGTTGCGAACCGAGCATAGGTGTTCTACAAAGCGGCACCCAAGCCTCCGCTTGGTTTCCCCAACGTAGAACCTGGTAGCCTGAGATGGAGACACAGAGGTCCAGGAAGGTGAGAGATGTGTTGGAGATGGCCCAGGTGAACTTGAGGTTGGGCTGGAATAGCAGCTGGAAACTGATGTCCATTTCAAACCCACCAACGCCCACAGCTACATAGAATACACCTCCTTCCACCCACCCTCCTGCAAAACTTCCATCCCCTATTCCCAATTCCTTCGCCTCCGCCGCATCTGCTCCCAGGATGAGGCATTCCACTCCCACACATCCCAGATGGCCGTGTTCTTCAAGGACCGCAACATCCCCCCTGCAGTGGTTGAGAACGCTCTTGACCGTGTCTCCCATATTTCCCGCAATACATCTCTCACACCCCGCCCCCGCAATAACCACCCTAAGAGAATGGCCCTCATCCTCAAATATCACCCCACCAACCTCCGGATACAACGTATCATCCTCCGACACTTCCGCCATCTACAATCCGACCCCACCACCCAAGACATTTTTCCATCCCCACCCTTGTCTGCCTTCCAGAGAGACCACGCTCTCCATGACTCCCTTGTCCGCTCCACACTCCCCTCCAACCCCACCACACCTGGCACCTTCCCCTGCAACCGCATGAAGTGCTACACTTGCCCCCACACCTCCTCCCCCACCCCCATCCTAGGCCCCAATATGACTTTCCATATTAAGCAGAGGTTCACCTGCACATCTGCCAATGTAGTATACTGTATCCCCTGTACCCGGTGTGGCTTCCTCTACATTGTGGAAACAAAGCAGAGGCTTCGGGACTGCTTTGCAGAACACCTCTGCTCGGTTTGCAATAAACAGCTGCACCTCCCAGTCGCGAACCATTTCAACTCCCCCTCCCATTCCTTAGACGACATGTCCATCATGGGCCTCCTGTCATGCCACAATGATGCCACCCAAAGGTTGCAGGAACAGCAACTCATATTCCACTTGGGAACCCTGCAGCCCAATGGTATCAACGTGGACTTCACAAGCTTCAAAATCTCCCCCTCCCCCACTGCATCCCAAAACCAGCCCAGCTCATCTCCGCCTCCCTAACCTGTTCTTCCTCTCACCTATTCCCTCCTCCCACCTCAAGCCATACCTCCATTTCCTACACACTAATCTCATCCCGCCTCCTTGATCTGTCTGTCCTCCCCAGGCTGACCTATCCCCTCCCCACCTATCTTCTCCTCTATCCATCTTTGGTCCGCCTCCCCCTCTCTCCCTATTTATCTCAGAAGCCTCTCCCCATCCCCCTCTCTGAAGAAGGGTCTAGGCCCGAAATGTCAGCTTTTGTGTTCCTGAGATGCTGCTTGGCCTGCTGTGTTCATCCAGCTTCACACTTTGGTATGGATAAGTGAGCTGAGGGGAGAAGTGATAAAATTGGAAAGAAGAAACATATACTTTGGTATATTAATGTGCTTTGTGAGATAAAACAGAAGAGATTGAGGTGGATGAAGTATTAAATGCACTGGTAGCGGTTGCAGTCAAAATCAAATGAATTGTCGGGATAGGTCGGTAGACTATGAGAAGTAAGAACTGCAGATGTTAGAAGCCAGAGTCCATAAACATGGAGCTGGGTAAACACAGCAGGTCAGACATCATCAGAGCAGCAGGAAAGTCAACGTTTCAGGCTGAATGACTTGGAAGTAAGAAAAAAAATACTGAAATTGTATATGGCTATAGTACCTGAATTCAATTTTGATCACATTGTAAGGTAAATAGTTCTTTCACTTTTTTATTTGTTGCATTGTCAGGTGCAAATTTGAATCAAACCATGTTGTTTTTTCGTAAAAAGATATAAATAAATGGAAATGTTCATCACCGGAAAAGAAATGCTGGGTCTGTATCACAATTCCATTTATCCACCTTTGCTTTCTGCCTCAGGATACCCTTACCTAATGAAATAATAACAATTTGAGACTTTAAACTTTCAACTGGGGGTCAGTTTGTTCAGTTGCCTGATGGTTAATTTTTGATGCAGAATGACACCAACAGTATGGGTTCAATTTTCACACTAGCTGAGGTTGCCATGAAGATCTTACCTCTCACACTCACCCCTCACCTAAGGCATGGTGACCCTGAGGTTAAGCTGCTACCAATAAAGAATTGGTCTCTCTCTCATGAGACAGCATTTCTATGGTCTTATGGACTGAAGCAACATTATCACATTACTAAAAATTTCAACTGATCTAGTATCCTCAGCATTTTGGGACTGTTCCAAATTTCCATTACATTTTATGTCATTCTTAAATGGCTTCGTTCTAATTATAAGATGATACCTTCTGATTGTGAATTATCCCAGTAGAGGAAATAGTTTACCTGTATCTTCCCTACAGAGTCCCTTATTATTTTAAATATTTCAATTACAACAATCTTCAATCTTGTAAATATAATAGGATTTCAAGCCAACATAATTCAAACTATTCCCAGTTCAGCCATTTTAGACCTTAACCTTATGATGAATCAATGCTGAATCTTGAAATGTCAATATATCTCTGCTGGGACTGCTGCCCAAAGCAATCTCTGTTATTCCAGACAGGGCAAAGATGGATTAATGAAGTCTGCTCAAGACTCACATGAAATAACTTCACCATGGCTGATACCATGGGCAGGTG
Source organism: Stegostoma tigrinum (assembly GCF_030684315.1). Taxonomy (NCBI): domain Eukaryota; kingdom Metazoa; phylum Chordata; class Chondrichthyes; order Orectolobiformes; family Stegostomatidae; genus Stegostoma; species Stegostoma tigrinum. Next base: position 75,829,315 of record NC_081357.1, on the reverse strand, counting down.
ATGGCCTAGTGGTATTATTGCTGGACCGTTAATCCAGAGGCCCAGATAACATTGACGGACTGGGTTTGAATCTGGTCGCGGCAGATGGTGGAATTTGAATTCAATAAAAATATCTGGAATTAAGTGTTTGATGATGATTGTGAATCCATTGTCGATTGCTGGCAAATGGTTCACTAATGCCCTTTAGGGAAGGAAACTGCCATCTGGCCATGTGACTCCAGACCCAAGTAATGTGGTTGATTCTTAACTACCCACTGACCAATTAGGGATGGGCAATAAATGCTGCCTAGCCAGCAACATCCTCATCCCATGAATGAATAAAGGAAAACAAAAAATCCCATCACATTTTATTTCCATGTGGAATGTCCTTGACACTGATCCAGCTACTTCAGAGCCAACTCAGTAAACAAAACCTCTGACCATGTTAACAGCCCAATCAGGGAACTCATTCTATAAAGGTTCACGTGACTGATCTCATTACGGTCACTGCACTGCACCAACAAAAAATTGCTGTCCCGCTTTTATATTCTAATTTCCTTGAGATAAAAGCTCAATAGTTTATTAGCCTTTTTGTGCCTTTGCACTAGCTTTCATGATGTTTGTAAAGAGATCTAAATTTCTTTGTTTTTCCACAGCTGCTAAGCTTTGCACCAGTATGAAAATTGCATACTGCCATCCTTAGTCACATCCTGAAGTACCATTACTACTGGAGATCGAAACCCAGTTAGCAGCATTTGAATTATTTAACAAGTACAGAATTAAAGAATCAACAACAAAATTGTTTATTCTTTTGACTATTTACAATACATTAATTAGACCGTGTAAGGATATTAATTTCAAGTGAAGTTCTGGAAAATGGGATCTTCTTATATTCCTTGATCTTAATTTCTAAAAATTGATTTGATTTATTCTAGTCACATACCGAAGCACAATGAAAAGCTTTGTTTGTGAGCAATACAGGTAGATCATTGGGTGCTTAGACAGGGTGAGGCATACAGGTCACATTGCATAGGAGGTGCATGAAGCAAGATCAGCGTTAACAAGATCAACGTTATTTGAAGTTAGAGAGTCCACTCAGCAGACTAATGACAGCAGGGGAGAAGCTGTTGTTGAACTTGTTGATTTGTGTGTTCAAGCCTCTGTACCTTCTGCCTGATGGAAGAGGTTACTGCTTTGAAATGTAGTACAAAAATCACCTGAGAGATATTACCGCGGGACAATGGGAAAATAACTGCTTCACTCAATTGTACTCACGAAAGCAACTGCTTATGCAAGGACCAGTGAAAATTAACATAACACACTGACCACTTGCCAGAATGCCTATCGACTATGGAGCAATTTCCATTTTTGTTCCTTATCCATTGGACAGCAAAATTACAACTCATTATTCAAATTATTAAGGAAATGAAGGTTCCCTCATTACCTTTATTGGTTTCTTGGTACTCCAATTAGGGCTGATCTCCAAATCTCTCTGAGTTCTTTTAGAATGGGGAAATCAGTCTTGAATGCTGCTGCAGTAACCTAGGTTTGTGCAGTTCATACAAATGCAGCATCTTGGCTCTCTCTACTGTTAGCAACCAGTCAGCAATTGATCCCTTGATTCTCCAAAGATACTCCAAAGAGACCCTGCAGTACACGTTCATAGTTCCTTGAAAGTGAATTTGCAGGTAAATAAGGTAGTGAAGGAGGTATTTGGTATGCTTACCTTTACTGGTTAGCATATTGAGTACAGGAGTTGGGAGGTGATGTTGTGACTGTACAGGGCATTGGTTAGGCCACTATTGGAATAATGTGTGCAATTCTTGTCTCCCTGCTATAGGAAGGATGTTGTGAAACTTGAAAGGGTGCAGAAAAGATTTATAAAGATGTTGCCAGAGTTGGAGGGTTTGAGTTATAGGGATAGCTTGAATGGATTGACACTATTTTTCCTGGAGTATCAGAGGCCGAGCAGTAACCTTAGAGGTTTATAAAATTGTGATGGGCATGGAAAGTGTAAATAAACAAAGTTTATCCCTTTGGTGCGGGAGACCAAAACTAGAGGCCATTAGTTTAAAGTGAAAGGGGAAAGATGTAAATGTGATCTAAGGTGCAACTTTTTCATGCAGAGGGTGGTGCATGTGTGGAATGCCCTGCCAGAGGAAGTGGTGGATGCTAGTACAACATTTAAAATGCATCTGAATGGGTACATCAATAGGAAGGATTTAGAGGGATATGGGTCAAATGCTGGCAAATGGGACTACATTTATTTAGGATATCTGGTCAGCATGGATTAGTTGGACCAAAGGGTCTGTTTCCGTGGTGTACATCACTGTGACTCAAATGCTTGAATATTGAAAGGATAAGTGGTGCTGTTAGGAAGATAGGTGGGTGTCATGGTGACAATGTGGCGGAAATGTTAATGAGCCTGGGTCCCCCACCCACGTGATCATCATATCACAGGGGTTTGTAGACAGAAGTCATAATAGATGATGAGAATCTTTTTCACTTCCCTAATATACCTTGAATTAAAGAGACATCCCAGATCGTCAACATCTTATCAAAAGCTCACTTTTGTAACATTTGTTCAAATGTGTGCCAAAAGCCTGATGGACCAACCATCCACCTTCTGTGCTGTATCAAAATATGAAGGATCAAAAATAGGACTAGTGGTTGATTTGGAAAATGAAGTTAAATGTGTAAACATGGGCGACTAAATACAGCCAGCCACTAAATAAAAACTGAAAGAACTGCAGATGCTGTAAATCAGGAACAAAAACATAGTTGCTGGAAAAGCTCAGCACATCTGGCAGCACCCGTGAAGGAAAAAACAGAGTTAATATTTTGGGTCTGATGACCCAAACGGTTCTGAGGAAGGGTCACTGGACCGGAAACATTAATTCTATTTTTTCCTTCACAGACCTGTTGAACTTTACCAGCAACTTTGTATTTAGGAACAAAAACAGTCAGAATTTGGCAAGCAAACAAAAAGTTAAATATTGGACAGAATGTCAGATATCAACTGTAGAATTTACATAAGCAAATAATTTATGAATATTATGAGATTAACCATGTCATAAATATGCAGTTTATGACTATAATAGCTGCTACTCAAGTTCTGTATTGGATCACAAACTTATAATTCAGTTCTTTGAATTTAGCTGTTTAGCTTTTCAATTGATATACTTTGAGCACTGATCTCTCAAGTTATATGATAGATTCATGGTAAACAGATATAGTGGAACATAAGCTGGAGTATTTTAACGCTAATGCATTAGAGTTAGCCTTGATTGTTGCAGAAAACAGTTCTGGTCTTTGTCTGGAGGTTAGGTTGATGAATAAATATCTTCTCTGATTCAGAGGCGTTGCTCGTTTCTTTACGTGGTTTGTACATTTTATTTTTCTGTGAGTTGACATTCATTGTCCTATGTCTACTTTCGTAGAGTTAGAATAGAACCCCCTTGCAGCTTCAATCAACAAGGAGTCACACATTGTGTCTGTATGCTTCTTCAGTATTAGTAAATTTTGTCCAAATTAAAACAAGACAGACTGGGATTGATTTGAATCAGAAGTTGCTATTGTTTTACAGTAGGAAAGCAAAGGTTTCAGCAAAGCTGCCTAACTTGATCAAGAATATTTAACAATGATAATACAGAATACGAAACAAAGCTACCAGTGACTGACATAATTCAGTGAAACAAAATAATCGCACTCATTGGCTGAGACAATTATGGGGAGGTTGCATTCAGATGAGCAGGAAGAGGAGGTATGGCAGTTAGGAAACCAGGAGATGTTGATCTTGAAACCAAAAATAAATTTGCATGACCATCTAGAAAGAGCAAGGAGAGAAACTCAAGGGATTATTTAAACCAATATTACTAATGACGTAACATAAGCATATACCAATAACACGCTAATTTAATCAAATAAAATCTGACTGACTTAGCTCCTAGAACATATACATGGTTAAATGCTTGAGCAACTTAAACCCCAAATAACTGAATTATAATTAGTCAATCTGGCACATTTACCAGATCCAAATAACAAAAATGAGGAGGAGTACAATTATTGAAATTCTAATGAAAAATAAATTGTACTTACATTGGGGAATATATTCTCAAACTTTTAGTTGGTATCATGACACAAGAATGTGCATGAGGTAAAGGAGATCTGGCAGAATGAGAAATACGAATAAAGAGCCAGCATGGATTTGTCATGAGTGAGCTATGTCTAATAAACCTAGTGGAATACCTTTTTGTCAGAAAATTGCTAACCCTATGGTTAGGGGTTTGGCCACAGATGCTATTTACGTGAAGTTACAGAGTCAGAGTTATAAAGCATGGAAACAGACGCTTCAGTCTAATCAGTCTGTAACAACCTCGTTGCCAAACCAAACTCGTCCCACTTGACTGTGTTTGGCTCATATCACTTCAAATCCTTCCTATTCATGTACTTAACAAAATGTCTTTTAAATATTGTAACTGTATCCACCACTTCATCTGGCAATTTATTCCACATAGGAACCACTCTGTGTAAATAAGTCGCCCTCATATCCTTTAAAAATCTTTTTCCTCTCACCCTAAAAATGTGCCTTGTGGCTTTGAACTGCCCCACCATGGGGAAAAGGCATTTGCCATTGACCTTATCCATGCCCTTCATTATTTTATAAGCTTCTATAAGGTGAGCTCTCAGCCTTGTACACTCCAGTGAAAAAAGTCCCAGCCTATCTAGCCTCTCCTTAAAATTCAAACCTTTCAGTCACGGCAACATCCTGGTAAATGGTCTCTGAACCTTCTCCAATTTAATAATTCCTATAAAAGGGTAACCAGAACTGCACACCGTACTCCAGAAGAGGCCTCATCAAAGTCCTGTACAACCTCAACATGACACCTAAACTCCAACATGCAAAGGTCTGAGCAAGGAAGGCAAGAATGCTAAATGCCTTCTTAACCACCCTGTCAACCTGTGATGCAAATATCAAAGAATTATATACTTGAACCTTAGATCTCTCAATCCTACGTCAGAAGGCACACAACACCAGGTTAGAGCCCAACTGGTTTATTTGAAATCTCAAACTTTCAGATCACTGTTCTTTGGTCGGACTTTTTATCCAAAGTAAACTCCATCTGCCATTCCTTAGTCCATTGATCCAATTGATCAAGATCTCTTTATACTCTTAGATAACCTTCACTGTCCACTATGCCACAAATTTTGGTGTCATCCACAAACTTACAAACCATGCCTTCTATATTCTAATCCAAATCATTTATATAAATGACAAAAGAATTCCAATATTACAGGCAATCAAGGGAATTGGTTAGGATGTAGGGAACAGAGCAGGGATAAAGAGTATGTATTCCAATTTGCAGGAAGTGACTAGTATACATTCCTTGGAACTGCACTGTGATCACAGTTTTCTACCATATCTATGGATTACTTAAGACTAAGAAATTTAGAGTTTCATGTTAATAGGATTGTAGATGACAGAAACAGAAAACAACTAAGAATACAAAGTTGTGAATGAATTTTAATAGGCTTAATATATTGGACAAAACTGCGGCACATGGTGCTTGTTATGAGGAATTGACGGGTCATCCACTTGGAACCCAGAGAAATAGGTTGGAGTGCTTTCTAAATGGGCTGAAGCTAAAAACCATGGATAAAGAGAATAATTTAGGGGATAAGTACAGAATTGCTGAAAATTTAGTAACATGAGCACAAAGGAAATTTCAGTATTCATCTCAAGTAGCTGGAATGAAAAGTATTGAACATTATAGTTCCTGTTGTATGGCACTTGATTTAAACACACATCTTGTGTGCTCCAATCAGACTTCAGCATGGCAGCTTGGGAAGGATATAATTACCTTTGAAGAAGTATGGTGCAGATTCACTTAAAGAAACTGAAACTAAAAGTGTTAAAGTTGGATGGAGCATGTTGGATTGACCAGACTTAGATTTTCTTGTATGTAAAAGATTAAGGGATGATATAATTGAAGTTTAAGATGAATAAACGATTTGATATGACTAATAGAAAAAAAAACAGCTGATCGAAAGAAACTATCCAATCTGGTGGGTGAGTATAGAGTAAAGGGACATAAATTTTACAAACAGGCATTTCAGAAATGTTACGAAACACTTCTTCATCCAAAGGCTACTTGAATTCTGGACTTCTTTTTGTTCCCTCCCATAGAAAGTTTTGAGGCTAGAACAACAAAACATTTCAAAACAGATTTGGGGACTTTTGTTATCAGAGATAATGGGAACTGCAGATGCTGGAGAATCTGAGATAACGAAGTGCAGAGCTGGATGAACACAGCAGGCCAAGCAGCTCCTAAGATGCTGCTTGGCCTGCTGTGTCCATCCAGCTCCACACTTTGTTATCTGGGGACTTTTGTTAGGCAAGGCAATGAAGAATTATGCAATTAAGACTGGTAGGTGGAATTAGGTTACAGATCAGCAATGATTTAATTACAGTCGTAAAGTCAGGAGATCCTTCAGTCCAACTCGACCATGCTGAACAGACCTCAGAAATAAATCTAGTCCCAGTTACTAGCATTTGGCCCAAATCCCTCCAAACCCTTCCTATTCATGTGCGCAACCAGATGCCTTATACATATTCTAATTGTACCAGTCTCCACCACTTCTTCCGGCAGTTCATTCCATACAGGCACCAACCTCTGCATGAAAAAGTTGACTTGAAACCAGACAGTTAAGGCAATAGCTGTGCAGGTCACTGCTGGGTCAGAGGGCAGAGTAGGATTCTTACTCCATTTGAATCACTGTCTATGTGGTCACTACCTTTGTCCCTCTTTCTGCTTTTCAAAGTGCGGCTGTTTTGATCGTTTTTTCCAAAAAGTTGCAAAACAATGCAACACCTTCTGATACTAATTATTGCTCCTAGAATTTGAAGAAATCAACTCCAACACTGAAAACACCTCAAAAAAGAAGCAGAGATAGTGGGAACTGCCGATGCTGAAGAATCTGAAATAACAAGGAGCTCGAACAGTTCATCCACTTCACCAGCACCTTCCACCCCAACCTTAAGTTCACCTGGACCATCTCTGATACCTCTCTCCTCTACCTGGACCTCTCTGTTTCCATTTTTGGCAACCACCTGGAAAGCGATATGCAATTCAAGCCTACCGACTACCACAGCTACCTAGAACGCACCTTTTTTCACTCCACTTGCTGCAAAAATGCCATCCCTATTCCCAATTCCTTCACCTCTGCTGCATTTGCTCCCGAGATGAGGAATTCCATTCCTGGACATCCCAGATCTCCTTGTTTTTCAAGGACTGAAACTTCCCCTCCACAGTGGTCGAAACGCCCTCAAATGTGTCTCTCGCATTTCCCGCAACCCATCCCCCCCCTGCTATAATAACAACCAAAACAGAATTCCCCTCGTCCTCACAGACCACCCCACCAACATCCGGATTCAACGCATCATCCTCCGGCACTTCTGCTATCTGCAATCTCACCCCACTACCAAAGACATTTTTTCCTCCCTACCCTTATCTGTCTTCCGGAAAGACCATTCTCTCCATGACTCCCTTGTCCGCTCCACACTCCGCACCAGTCCCATCACCCCAGGCACTTTACCCTGCAACCACAGGAAGTGCTACAACTACCCCCTCACTCCCATCCCAGGCCCCAAGAAAACCTTCCACATCAAACAGATGTTCACCTGCACTTCTGCTAATGTGGTATACTGTATCTGCTGTTCCAGATGGGGCCTCCTCTACATCAAGGAAACCAAAGGCTTGGAAACTGCTTTGTGGAACACCTACGCTCAGTTCGTGACAAACAACTGCACCTCCCAGTCGCGAACCACTTCAACTCCCCTTCCCACTCCTTGGACAACATGTCCATCCTCAGCCTCCTGCAGTGCCACAACAATGCCACCCAAAGGTTGCAGGAACAGCATCTCATATTTTGCTTGGGAACCCTGCAGCCCAATGGCATCCATGTGGATTTCACAAGCGTCAAAATCTCCCCTCCCCTGACCACATCCCAAAACCAGCTCAGCTCGTCCCCACCTCCCCAACCTGTCCATCCTTCCTCCCACTTATCCACTCCTTCCATCTCTAGCCCCACTCCCACCTCCTACCTACCAGCCTCATCCCGCTCCCTTAACCTGTCCATGTAGAGGACACAGGCAGGTCAAAGAGGCAGGGAATGGAGCCAGTAAAGGTGAGTGTAGGTGGCGAGAAAATTAATGGCATAAGGAAAATGTAGGAAGCATAACATTACAATATATTGAATATTACTTACACAAGATCAAACAGCTATTAGAAGTTCAAAATGGAAGTTCAGATTTGATTTCATAGAAGCTTGTCACTTTAGGTCTTCTTCCTTCTCAAGCTTTTCAAGTAATGTCACTACAGGGGATATGTACTTTACATGATCAGCAGCACATTTCCAGATAGTCAACGGGCTCATGATTTGCTCATAGGCCAATCCAAATCTGCATTTCTCAGTAAACTAGATGTACTACAGGGGACAAAAATCAATAATGTTACTGGCGTAGCAAATGAAAGTGGACTGGGCATGTGAGTGTAAAACAAACATCTGACTAATATTTATAGTTTAATATTTTTTCCACATGTATTGTTAAAATAGAGCTTGCCAAAAGAATGAGAAAAGGAGATTGAGTTTTCAAGTAACATAGATCAAGATGTGGTGCCGAACTTTTGCTCGAAACCTAAGGTCTATCTAACCTCGACCTCTACCTTATACTATCATCCATATGCTTATCTAATAGCCGCTTAAATGCCCCTAATGAGGCCAACTCCACTACCCTCTCTGACAATGCATTCTACGCCCCACCACTCTGAGTAAAGAATCTACCACTGACTTCTCCCCAATATCTACCTCCTTTCACTTTAAAACTACGTCCCCTCGTAAAAGCCATCTCCAACCTAGGAAAAAGTCTCTGGCTGTCTACTCTACCTATACCTCTGATCATTTTGTTTCAACTCTATCAAGTCAGAACACTTCAGACTCCATCCAATTAGACAACAATAAATTATATTGAACACATCAGCCTCATTCCCACAGCTCTTTAAATCCTCTTCAAACAAGATATGCATAACATTCAGTAGTAATTCTGGAAATTCTTGAGCATCTAATTTCCAGACAAATATTCATAACTCATACTCAGCAGGGACAGTGTTACAGCTAACAGTCTTAGAATGGATTTTCTTCGACACCATCATTGCCTCAGTACATTTACAAACAAGATTTGCATCTTGAAAGTCCATTAATGTTTTAAAATAGAGTGCCATGATAGGGTGAATGTTTGAAACAATAAGAAATATGAAGAAAGAGATACAAAGAAATTGAGAATTTGTTCACCGTTCATAATTGTTTGTTAACCTGAATGTTTACAGGCAGATTTTTTCTGGAACTCAAGAACTTTTAAGATTATTCTGTGCATCTTTATGCTTATAAAAGACAAATGTCTAGAATCCATAATTTTAGTTTACTGCTTTGTTTTGTTTAAACTGCTTCTTTAAAACAAAACATAACTCGAACCTCCCAACTAGTTATGAAATAGATATTGACAATTTAACACTTTATTCCCAAATACAGAATGAAAACTCATTAAATACCCATTATATAATTTTATCCATTACTGGTGGATTATTTATGTTTGCTATTATTGTATTTTTATCTTACTTAGCTCGTCAAGCATTCAGATTACTTCACCTACCTGTACTTTATTATACATATCTTCGTATATCCTACAACTGTGGTCTCATTAATGCTGGATTCACAGACAAGTTCATGCAAACGCAGCAAAGACAGAAACTAAAAGACAGTTTGGCCTTAGTACATTCACTACGTTGTAAAGTTACACAGCTATAGCAATGTTTCTAATTGTGGTTGTCTTCTCCATTCGTAAGCCAGACACTCCCTACTTTGGTTTGTTATTTTGGCAAAATAAAGATTCATTACTATTGAAACTACAGGGCTTTTATACATTGATTCAAAAATGATGAAAACATACCAAACCAAACATCAAGACTTCATAGTAAAGAAGGTTGAAGATGCAAGCAATATGTACTGGTTAAACAATCGAGAAGATAAACTTGTAGATGGGTATATTCTGATAAAACTCAGATTTCCATTTCTAATCGAAGTTTAAAACAAATACAAGTCAGAAATTTAACTAACTATACAGACAGTTACAAGATAATTATAGTTATAGTCACAATATCTACAGATCTAAGATAAGTAAGTAGTAAAACATTTTCCTTTACAGATATCCAGAATGTTGTTCGTTAATAAGGTATGACTTTACTACCCAAATCGTACATTAAAGTTAGTGATAATTTTGACAAACTATTCATAATACTTTGCTATTGTTATTGATTTTTTTTTAATGTAGCAAGTGCTAATCGCACAATGTACCTGATATGATATACACTGGTTTTCAATCAGGTGTTTGCACCAACATGTGTTGGGGCACTCCTAAAATAAAGGCTTTCCAATAATGTAAAATCTGTGGTTTCATTTAGCAGAATCACCAAGAAGCTTAACACAATCATCTCCTCAGAATACACCAAATTTGCCTTACAAGAAATACTGAATCTAAGAAGCTCTTTGTTTAAGAACTTGTCTAAAATCTGACACGGAGCACAACCGATTTCAAAGAAAACTAGCTATTACAAACAAGACAAACTGCTCATGTCAAATCAAATTAATTTTGTCACTTGTGGGCAGACATTAATCTAGTCCGAGCCCAGGAAAGAACCTTTTAACAATAATTCATTATCTCATGAAGAGGATGCCTTTTTGGGGATAGAGGCCATAAATGTGAAATTGGAAGACTGGCTCCTTCTCGGGGATCATTCTAACCAGTTTTCCCCAAGCCGCCTGGTCAAGCTATACTGTGATTCAAGAATCAGCTGTCATTGGAAGCCAAGTGAGCAAAGGTTTCGTTTAGGAACGTCATTGTAAGATCATCCTCTGGTGTCTGTCTCTATTTATGGCAGAACCCAGAAAAAAAACCAGTTATATTTGAAAATGAACATACTGGGCAACTGGAGTTCTATTTTGAAGTATATAAGATGAGCTGGACCAGTACGCATCATTCACAAAATTACTGTTTTTTTTCCCTTCTGGGAAGCACTGAACTTGGAAGGAAAGACAGTCATCAAAACTAAAAACAGCATTAGGCCATCGGACCCAGTAGGGGATGAACTGTGCCTCGTGAAGTATAGAAGATGAAGGCTTACTTAAAAGATATAAAGCGTATTTTCATTCCTTTGCTGAATGAGGGAATCAACATGCGAAGCCAGCATCTCCTCTTTTCTAGCTGATTTCTCAATTCCTCACTTCTGCACGTATCAACAGTAAATGTTACATAAAGATTCCAATTGCACTGTGAAACCAATTTAAAGATGTTAACTAAATATTGCACACCTTCAATAAGGACACTTGGATGACACAATAGTCACAGCTGCAAGATAGTAAATTCTTAACTGCCCTTGGCTCACTCAAGAACAATCAGGGATGGACAACGATTATTAAACTTTCCAGAGGTGGCAACATCCCAGAAAGAGAATAAAACAAAAAAAAATGTAACTGATGAAATTAACAAATGCCACTTGCACTGAAAAATCCCAGTAGAACATTGGGAATACATCAGTAGGGATACTCTCTGCCCAACTTCTAGTTAGTTTAGATCAGTTTTAATTTATTTTCAGTAACAGCAATCTGAATAGGAGCCATATGTTTATCCAGTTCATAAAAGTTGATATATTCTGCTAAAATAATGTCAAATATGGACTATTAAATTTCAAATTCCATCATCTGATTTTTATACCTGGGAGCCTCATGGGCTAAAACAATTTTTTCAAGGACAAAAACGTGGACTTAAAATGTCTGCAGTGGCCACCTGCCAACAGATTGAGGCAAGCTTTGTAAGACCCATGTTAAAGAAACTAAACTGTCTGTGCAGTTATTATTATTTTTAATAAAATCATCAAATCTAGGCAGCTGAGTCAATGTCAAGAAATATGAATCTCCTGTTTAATACACGTTAGATAATTTCACCAATTGGAAGATGAAATGCTCGTCTGAGAGTTGGCCAGCTTCGACAGACAATGGATCTAGGATCTGAAATATGCACTGAATTGTATCTTGACAAGCTGCTTTAGAGTAGCAGAGCAGAGAGAAGAAATAAATTTGTAACAACATGTGCTGGACCTATCCCTCTTCATACCTGTTTCTCTAATCACCAGGGTCTCATCAAAAAGAAAATCTGGAAAGCATTCACAAAGACCTCAAAAGGATTACTGCTCAAAATGCACATCAATCTTAAACACCTGTGGTTTCAGGATAAATATCTAACATAGAGTAAGGAATTTTTAATGACATAACCTTCTATTGTTTTCTGTTGGGATCAGACTCCCTTATAAACGTAACATCTTTGTCTGATGTCACATTTTCATAATATTTTCTTGAGGTTACAGACAATAAAATTATTCTTTCACTGCAGAAAACATTGGTAATTGGCTTCTTCATTTTCTAGTGAACTATGTTTTAACTGAAGTATGATAGCAACATGCAAAAACATTATACAAACATTTATAACGACCAACTGAGAGGACATTAAAGGAGGAAGCCAATTCCCCTCCTCATTTGGTTGTAACATGTTTTAGTAATTTGAAAGATTCTAAAACATATAACCACAGGGTGAAAATAAAAACTGAAAGAACTGTGGCTGTGGAAATCAGAAACAAACACAGAAATTGTTGTAAAAACTCAGCAAGTCTGGCACATCTGTGGAGAGAAATCGGAGTTAACGTTCTGGGTCCAGTGATCCTTCTTCAGAACTGATGATAGCTAGGAAAAGGTTGGTATTTATGTGGAAGATGGGGTGGGAAGAGATGGGAAAGTGGACAATTGGTGGAGATAAAGCCCAAAGAGACAGAAAAACAGATGGATAGATAAAAGGAGTGGATAAGGGTCTGTCCTGGGAAAGGACAGCTGCTAATGGGGACTATTAGTAACTGATGATTAGTAGTAGGTGGTGTACAGTAGCAGCCCATGTGATAACAAGGCCTGGTAATTGGGGGTTGGTATAAGGACATGGGGGGGGAGGTGCTTCAAACCCTAAAATTGTCAAACTTGATATTAAGTATGGCAGGCTGCTGAGTTTCCAAGTGGGAAATGAGCTGTTGTTCTTCCAGCTTGCACTGAACTTCACTGGAACACTGTAGCAGAGATGTAGGCCAGGAAACATGGTGGTGTGTTGAAGTGGCTGACAAAAGGAAGCTTAGGGTCTTTTCTGAGGAAAGAATGTAAGTGTTTTGTGAAGCAGTCACCCATTAAGTGCTTCGTTTCCTCAATGTACAGGAGACCACATAGTGAGCAGCCAGAACAGGAGAGTAGATTGAGTGAAGTGCAGGCAACATGCTGCTTCACTTGGAAAGTGTGTTTGGGGCCTTGGGTGGTGAGGAGAGAGGAAGTAAATGGCCAGGTATTACACCTTCTGCAATTGCAGGGGAAACTGCCTTTGCTGTAGGGAGTGTGTTGGGAGTAAAGGAGGAGTTAGTCAGGGTGTCCTCGAGTAAACAGTCGCTGAGGAAGGCTGACAAGGGAATATTTGTCTACTGGTGGCATCATGCCAGAGGTGGCAGAAATGGCAGCTAATGATCCTATGGATGTGGATGTGGATGCTGGTGGGATGGAAGGTGAGGGGGTCCCTATCACTGTTCTGGGTGGGCAGAGAGAGGATGAGGGCTGAAGTGAGGGGAGATACATCAGACGGCCCTGTTAATTATGGTGCTGGGGAATCTTTGGTTGAGGAAATGTCTCCAGCCGATTCCAATTCCAGCCCCACCCACAACTGTTTCTCCACTACATCAATGAAATGTTCAGTGCTGCTTCCCTCTCTTGTCTGGAATTTGTAATCAAAATCTATTTTGATTTGTTAACTCTGACTCGTGCATTTGGTTTTAAGTATGCCCACGTGCTCAGAGGTATTGTTATTTTAATAAACTTATAAACCCAATGGTATATTGTCTTCAATCCAAATAATGAGTTATTTCTTGTTTGCATCATCTTTAGAACTCATTGAGGTAAACAGTTAATTCTGCATTTTATGAATTGGTTTGACCACTAAATTCATCTAAGAAGAATTACTGGTTAACTTTTTTTTCCCTTTAGCTCTGGCACAAACGCACACTTCATTAGGCACAGTTTCAAATGAGTCTTCTGCCTTGAAGTGGATGTTTTAAAAAGTAACTGATTTTAGTTTGACAAAATGGTAGATAGGCATAATCTTGGAAGAAGCATGCCTGAAGTATGAATGGTATAACTATTACACCTTCAGTGCAAAAACTTAGAAGCATTTGAAGTGACACAAAATATATGCATTTTTAAGAAACATACACCCTTAGCAAAAAGGACTACTATGCAGCACGGTGGTTATAGTAAGAAATTCATCTCCAATTTCAAGGTAATCAATGTAATTTATTTTTCACTGTACTAAATAAGAAAGTGGAAGGATCCAAAGAAGGGCCCAACTACAGAAACTGTATACACAGGTTAACCTTTAACCACATGAAAGTGTATATGATGCTTCTTGCTGTCAACTTTGACAACTTTACCAACCTTGCATCACCATGTAATCAATTCCTAGACTCTGATAAGCACATCCACCAAACAAAAGGCTGAAGAAGCTGCAATTCTTTTGTTGATTCTGATGTAGTTTGTATCATTATCTAAGATGGTTGGAAGTGGAGGGAGGTTGGAACATCTATGAAAGCACATTCATAGTCTCTCCAACAGACCTCCACCAAAGAGATGAAATTTGTGAAACTCCCTTGGAGTAGAGTGTTTATTGAACACGTTTGATTTCAAAGTTATTGCTGTATAGACAATCCGAACATTACTCCTGACAGTCAATTCTGTTATTTTAAACAGTTTGAAAAAAAATAGATCCAATCGTGTACGCTTTAACCCCACTTTTGAAAACACATGATATATGAGCCTGTTTTTAATCAATGGTAGCTTGAGAGTATCTAAGTACTAAGAGTACCTCACAAATCTTTGTCCATATCTCTCAGGAATAAATACTATTTACTTCTGGAAGTTTATTCATTTGAGCTCTTCTAGCTGGAACGTCCACGTCACTTGTATTTACGTTATTCTTTGCTTAGGTTTTCCTGTTTGGAGAAGGTTGTTTACATCTTTCCTTGTGAATTAATTTGGAGCAGTCACAACAAAGTTCCTAGACAGCATGAGTTAATTACACAAACTGCTCATAAATCTACAAAAGTTGCAGGCCACTTACAAGGGCAGCTGTTAAAGGGAACGGAAAGAAACATCTTACTGGCACAACACAGAATGCCTGTCACTACATGCAGAGTGAAAGAAAACTTAAATAAATATTAATCTATTAATCTAATGCATCCACAAAATACAAAAGCAGAAAATCATCTTATTATCAAAAACGGATAGCTCTCATTTTGATAACGACAGAAACTCAATCATATCAGACAGTGACAGGAGGATGGTTACAGCAAATGGTAGTTTAATACACTGGCTCCGCATGGGGATATCACAGACACACTGAAATCTAATTCTGCATAAAATCTGGAACAACCATGACATACTGCGTACTAGATTATGTTCAGTCCTTTTTAACTTTACACAAAATAACTTTGGGAGAAAAGATCAGGAAATTGTGAAATCTTTTCTTTATCGTTTCAAGTTTATTTGTTATCGTAAGTACACCCAAAATCCTCCTATTTTTCTTTAGTTGAAGGATCAATACAAGAGGGCATAATTTTAAGGTGAAACACAGATGGTTTAGAGGGGATTTGAGGAAGGATATTTTGACCCATTGGGCAATAAGTATCTGAAATGCACTATCTGGGAGGGTACATGAAGTGGGATACCTCACAGTTTTAAATAGGATGTAGATGATCACTTGAAATGTCCTAACATTAAAGGTTATAGGTCAAGTGCCGAAAAGTGGGATTTTTGCAGATTTGACAGAAGCTTTGGCATTGCAAACTCGATGGATTGAAGGGTCTGTTCTGTACTGTTTGTTTCTATGATATTTTGTGGCAAGTGACTACTTTCTGCAGCAGTTTCTGGAGCAATGTCTAGAGTCATAGAGTTATATAGCACAGAAACAGACCTTTTGGTCCAACTCATCGCGTCAATTAGATATCCTAAACTGATCTAGTCCCATTTGTCAGCATTCGGCCCATATCCCTCTTAACCGTTCATGTTCATATACCCATTCAGATGCTTTTTAAATGCCTGGGTAACCTTCAATTTTATGCTTCTATCTTTTGCATCTTCTCAAAATCTCCACACCCATCCTGCATACTGGTATGAAATACAAACTGCAGATGGTGTGACCATCCACCTCTTGCTTTCTGTGACCCCTAATTTGTGAATTTACAATTTCAGATTACCAGAAATAGAGCCTAGCCAGTGGCACACAAAGGTGAAGGCCAAGTGGAAGCAACAAATTAAACAGAAACTTTCAATCAGTAACTCTGCTAATGGTACTGCTTGCACCTAAGACAGTGTTAAGTTCCTGGTGACACACAAGTCACAGCAAGGTCCTAGGAAAATACTTCAGCTTGAGAGAAGGTTGCAGATGCATTTGGTTGGAAAGGCCTAATGATGCAGGTTGTTTGAAAAGGAGTTATAGAATAGAATCCCTACAGTGTGGAAAGGCTGATGGGCATGCAGAGGTAAATACTTGGTGCATTGGCATTTCGGCTGCACAGCCTTTCATAAGGTCAAGGAGAATGGAGAAATCCAGCTTCAATATGGCGCAGAGCATCATGCAGAAATTGTAACTTATCCCTTCTAATTTAAAAGTGGCAGCGGACTACACAAAGTCCAATTATGGACTCAGCTATCATCCTGAGTCAGATGGCCAATGGCTCAAATCCTATTTCAGGATATGACAAAGTTACTCAATGTCCGGAGCACAGCAATGCCAGCTCAAACTGAAGATGAGAGATCTATGTTGGTTATCATTCAAATCCAGCTTACTGTCATGTAGGATTGGAATGTTGCTGTCATGCTCAATATTATCACAGATAGCTTGGATTGCAGGATTTTACTGTGGAGGCTATGGCTCTGATTCTGTGGTGCATAAGCCTATTGTCCTCTCTTAGGATGCTATCGCTACAAGTGAGAAAGAATTTTTTTAAAAGTACTTTGATCATTTTATCAAAGCCTAGTTTTTATTATTGTGAAACAAAATGTGTTATCAATCTTGTTATATTAGATAATCCTGTCTTTTATATTCAAATGTAAATTTTAGCATGGCGCATCATTTATATAATTAAAAAGTGAATTCTAACCTGGAACTCCATACAGCAATGTAATGACAGTTAAGACAGACAAATAAGAGGAAGAGGAGCAGAGCAGTAGTCATTGGGGACTCCATAGTTAGGGGGACAGATGGGAGGTTCTGTGGGGACCAGACAGACTCACGGTTGGTGTGTTGCCTCCCAGGTGCCAGGGTGCGTGATGTCTCTGATCGAGTTTTTGGGATCCTTAAGGGGGAGGGGGAGCAGCCCCAAGTCGTGGTCCACATTGGCACCAACAACATAGGTAGGAAGAGAGATGAGGATTTAAGGCAGAAATTCAGAGAGCTAGGATGGAAGCTGAGAGCTAGGACGAACAGAGTTGTTGTCTCTGGTTTGTTGCCCGTACCACGTGCTAGTGAGGCGAGGAACAGGGAGAGAGAGGAGTTGAACACGTGGCTACAGGGATGGTGCAGGAGGGAGGGTTTTGGATTCTTGGATAATTGGGGCTCTTTCTGGGGTAGGTGGGACCTCTACAAGCAAGATGGTCTTCACCTGAACCAGAGGGGTATTGATATCTTGGGGGGGAAATTTGCTAAGGCTATTCGGGTGGGTTTAAACTAATTCAGCAGGGGGCCGGGAACCAAAATTGTAGTTCAACCATAGAAAAGGTTGAGAGTAGGGTGGTCCGAAATCAAGTTTCAGGGACGCAAGATGGCACCGGCAAGCAAGAAGTTGGTTTGAAGTGCGTCTACTTCAATGCCAGGAGCGTCCCGAATAAGGTGGGTGAACTTGCAGCATGGGTTAGTACCTGGGACTTCGATGTTGTGGCCATTTCGGTGACATGGACATAGCAGGGACAGGAATGGTTATTGCAGGTTCCGGGATTTAGATGTTTCAGTAAGAACAGAGAAGATGGTAAAAGGGGCGGAGGTGTGGCATTGTTGGTCAAGGACAGTATTACAGTTGCAGAAAGGATGTTTGGGGACTCGTCAACTGAGGTAGTATGGGCTGAGGTTAGAAACAGGAAAGGAGGTCACCCTGTTGGGGGTTTTCTATAGGCCTCCATATATTTCCAGAGATGTAGAGGAAAGGATAGCAAAGATGATTCTTGAAAGGAGTGAGAGAGACAGGGTAGTTGACATGGGGGACTTCAACTTTCCAAATATTGACTGGGAACACTATAGTTCGAATACTATAGATGGGTCAGTTTTTGTCCAGTGCGTGCAGGAGGGCTTCCTGACACAGTATGTAGATAGGCCAACAAGGGGCAAAGCCACATTAGATTTGATACTGGGTAATGAGTCCGGCCAGGTGTTAGATTTAGAAGTAGGTGAGCACTTTGGTGATAGTGATCACAATTCTGTTATGTTTACTTTAGTGATGGAAAGGGATAGGTGTATACCACTGGGCAAGAGTTATACCTAGGGGAAAGGCAATTATGATGAGATTAGGCAAGATTTAGGGAGCATTGGATGGGGAAGGAAACTGCAGGGGATGGGCACATTAGAAATGTGGAACTTATTCAAGGAAAAGCTCCTGTGTGTCCTAGATAAGTATGTACCTGTCAGGCAGGGAGGAAGCTGTAGAGCGCAGGAGCCGTGGTTTACGAAGGAAGTGGAATCTCTGGTCAAGAGGAAGAAGGCGGCTTATGTTATGATGAGATGTGAAGGCTCAGTAAGGGCACTTGAGGGCTACGAGGTAGCCAGGAAAGACCTAAAGAGAGAGCTCAGAAGAGCGAAGAGGCGACATGAGAAGTTGTTGGCAGATAGGATCAGGGTAAACCCTAAGGCTTTCTATAGGTACTTAAGGAATAAAAGAATGACGAAAGTAAGATTAGGCCCAATCAAGGATAGTAGTGGGAAGTTGTGTGTGAAGTCAGAGGAGATAGGGGAAGCGCTAAATGAATATTTTTCAACAGTATTCACTCTAGAAAATGACAATGTTGTCAAGGAGAATACTGAGATGCAGGCTACTAGACTAGGTGGGATTGAGATTCACAAGGAAGAGGTATTAGAAATCCTACAGAGGGTGAAGATAGATAAGTCCCCTGAGCCGGATGGGATTTATCCTAGGATCCTCTGGGAAGCCAGGGAGGAGATTACCGAGCCTTTGGCATTGATCTTTAACTCGTCATTGTCTACAGGAATAGTACCAGACGACTGGAGGATAGCAAATGTGGTTCCCCTGTTCAAGAAGGGGAGTAGAGACAACCCTGGTAATTATAGACCAGTGAGCCTTACCTCAGTTGTTGGTAAAGTGTTGGAAAAGGTTATAAGGGATAGGATTTATAATCATCTAGAAAAGAATAAATTGATTAGGGATAGTCAGCACGGTTTTGTGAAGGGAAGGTCGTGCCTCGCAAACGTTATTGAGTTCTTTGACCAAAAAGGTAGAGGAGAGTAAACCGGTTGATGTGGTGTATATGGATTTCAGCAAGACCGTTCGATAAGGTTCCCCACAGTAGGCCATTGTACAAAATGCAGAGGAATGGGATTGTGGGAGATATAGCAGTTTGGATCAGAAATTGGCTTGCCGAAAGAAGACCAAGGGTGGTAGTTGATGGGAAATGTTCATCCTGGAGACCAGTTACTAGTGGTGTACCGCAAGGGTCGGTGTTGGGTCCACTGCTGTTTGTCATTTTTATAAATGACCTGGATGAGGGCGTAGAAGGATGGGTTAGTAAATTTGCTGTCGACACTAAGGTCGGTGGAGTTGTGGATAGTGACGAAGGATGCTGTAGATTGCAGACAGACATAGATAAACTGCAGAGCTGGGCTGAGAGGTGGCAGATGGAGTTTAATGCAGACAAGTGTGAGGTGATGCACTTTGGTAGGAGTAACCGGAAGGTAAAGTACAGGGCTAATGGTAAGATTCTTGGTAGTGTCGATGAGCAGAGAGATCTCGGCGTCCATGTACACAGATTCTTGAAAGTTGCCACCTAGGTTGACAGGGCTGTTAAGAAGGCATACAGTGTTTTAGCTTTTATTAATAGAGGGTTCGAGTTCCGGAACCAAGAGATTATGCTGCAGCTGTACAAAACTCTGGTGTGGCTGCACTTGGAGTATTGCGTACAGTTCTGGTCACCGCATTATAAGAAGGATGTGGAAGCTTTGGAAAGGGTGCAGAGGAGATTTACTAGGATGTTGCCTGGTATGGAGGGAAGGTCGTACGAGGAAAGGCTGAGGGACTTGAGGCTGTTTTCATTACAGAGAAGAAGGTTGAGAGGTGACTTAATTGAGACATATAAAATAATCAGAGGGTTAGATAGGGTGGATAGGGAGAGGCTTTTTCCTAGGATGGTGACAGTGAGCACGAGGGGGCATAGCTTTAAATTGAAGGGTGAAAGATATAGGACAGATGTCAGATGTAGTTTCTTTACTCAGAGAGTAGTAAGGGAATGAATGCTTTGCCTGCAATGGTAGTAGATTCGTCAACTTTAAGTACATTTAAGTCATCATTGGACAAGCATATGGACATACATGGAATAGTGTAGGTTAGATGGGCTTCAGATTGGTATGACAGGTCGGCACAACATCGAGGGCCGAAGGGCCTGTACTGTGCTGTAATGTTCTATGTTCTAAATGTTCTATGTACTATACTTCTACATATACTGTAAATGAAATTTCCTTGACTGGAACGTGTAATTCCATTGGCCTCAAATTACCTCAATAACGAGAAATATCCGCTCAAATGGATAAAGTAATTTCTAGTCCATCCACTGAGGGCATTTTACAAGCTCTTAGCTCTTCATCTCACTGACTCGTACCTTAACATGCCACGGGTTTGTACTAACTATTTTGATGGCTGAAGAAAATGAGATAAAAACTCAACTTGACATCAGACGTCAGCCTGAATAATTCTATTTTCTGTGTTGCATGGCTAAGCCAAACTGCCATTAAACAAAACAATAAGATATAAAAGCAGCATCAAAATGGAAAACAAACATTAAGCAATGGCAAGATGATGAATAGAGGCAAAGAAAGGAACCCTGTATGAAGTGGAATAGAAAGAGAGAAACAAATGATTCAGGAAAATCTCTAACCAGGATTCAAAACTTCATAAATGAATTGGTTG
The DNA here is from genome assembly GCF_030684315.1 of Stegostoma tigrinum. NCBI lineage: Eukaryota > Metazoa > Chordata > Chondrichthyes > Orectolobiformes > Stegostomatidae > Stegostoma > Stegostoma tigrinum. The sequence goes on along the minus strand of NC_081357.1, from coordinate 75,807,968 downwards.
TAGATATTGAGACATAAAACCCAGTCACCAGTAATCTAAGATGTTACAGTAAAGAAACTGTGGTCTGTGACAGTATTTCCCCGCACAAAGAGATCAAAGGCAAAAATAATGAACATTGGTTGATATCTAAAAAGTAGAAGGGTGGAAGCAAACATTCAGTAACTAGGTTCAATAAGGCAACTTGATACAATATAGTGACTACAAAGGCATCATACGCTACGTCCACCATGCAGTGAATGACAGGAAGTGATACATGTTCTTTAAATTAATAAAAATGCAGATTTCTTTAGAAGAAAGACACAATTTAAATTGTGTCTTCTGTTGTTTCACTCCATTGAGATAGTGTTGAAAGTTTGTGACGTGAACATGAGTGGACCTACCGTTCCATTATTTTCAAACAAGGGAAAACATAGTAATTGCACTAGAAAGGTCAGAAAGTATTATTGTAGGGGTTGCAGCAGGGAAGTGCACGGAGACATGAGGGAGAGGAAACAGTGGGAAAGACAGGGAGGACATTCGAACGATAGAGTAATGAGGCAATGTGATAAGTAGGGGATTGAGAAGCAGAGAAACAAGGAGCAAGGTTGCAAGAGAGCATGCGCGTGTGTGAGAAAGAGCATGAGTGCAGGGAGCGAGTAAGGGGGGGGGGGGCGCGGATGTTGCAAATGTTTTCAAATCCAGTTTGCAGGAAACCCAACATAGAAACATTCATGGCACCATCAAATTGACAAGCACTAGCAATGAATTCCTCATCCTGCTCGGGTTGCAGTTGTGGCTGTAGCCAGACACAGATCCTACTAAAATTATTTTTGAAGTTCATAAGATTGAACACTATTCCTTACTGAAGTTGGGGCTGCAGTCTCGTTCACAGAAAGGTTCATAGGGAGACCACTTCTTTCCTCTCTCTTTCTTTTCTAGTAGCTCGCCCTATACTTTCCAATCTCTGCTCTTTCCCACAGTCATTATTCAGGTGAATACTCACTACTACTTACAGGCAATTGATTCACGTTAAATCTTTGAAATCAAAACCAATTCTTTTGACATCTGGCACATTATTCCCTGCAGATGTAGCACCTTCAAAACATTCAGAGCTTTTTAAAACATTGTTAAACGTACTAGCTGCCAGCTGAAATGAAGTCGCAACCAATGTGAAAATAGTTGATGGTTGCATTAGACAGTCCTAGTGGTAAATCCTTCCTGCCAGGAACACGTGTTCATCTGACAGTGTTTAAAATACAATGACTCCCAGCATTCATTGCCTATATACGCTTACACCCTCACCAATATGGAGTACTTGCTCCAGAAGCACACGTACTTGCCACAGAAAATCTCATCTGATCCAGTGGCATGCAGCATTATGCCTTAAAAGGTTGATTAAAAATATTTAAATTGATATAGGTGGGGGTTGGGGGGTTGACACTCAATTCATAACGAGTTGAGTGCATATAAAGAGGCACAAAGGAGCTATTATGGTGCATGGGTCAGGTGGTATATATTCAAGTTTCACATGGAATGGGGGTGTGTCATGATATAATCAAAAATGTTGCTTAAGATAATTATAAAGAGATACTGACTGGCACCAGCAATGGGTTGTAGGTTGAGGAAATATACTTTCAAACTGAATAATATTTAACCTGGTCTCCCACTTCAAGTGGATGTAGGAAGTTTAATGCTTATGTCATTTCTAGATTAACATATTCAAATTTTGTACTGATAACATAGCGATTATATAAAATGTAATCAAATTGAATAAAATACTGTTGTAAGATTTTAAAATAAAACATAATCCTGTGCCAGGTATTTTAATTTATATGTTGCTGAGAGGCCAACTTGTTGCACTGTCCAGTGGTCCTGGCAAATATGACACTCTGGAAAATGTCATTAGTTTATCAAAATAAGTCCAATAGCTCAGTTATTAAACTAAATCAAGAACTTTTGGCTTCAAAATTAAATATATTTGAAGATCATTTTAACAAAATAAGGAAATGGCTCACAGTTATACAATAAATTTCATATCGCCAGAAGGTTGCAAAGCATCACACTGCAGATTAATTACTTCAAATTACTTTATGGCATGCAACGACCGGTGTTATAGATGATGTCTGAACATTTTTGTAGCAATGTTCTACAATCTGCTATTAGATAAAACCAGTTAAGCTGGCGTTATTGCACTGGCTGAAGTACGGATGTTGGCTAGAATAATGAGATCACCAGCTACTTTCTTTAAGTTGTGCCAGTGAATTCTTTTTTTACAACCACCTGAAAGACGGTACCTTTAACAATGAAGCACTCCTTCAAGAAGCAGTCCTCGTATGGAGTTTGAATCTGCAGCTTTCTGGAAGTGCTCTAAAATGAGTCAAACTCATACACAAAACCCACCAATATATACAAACACTAAAATTCAGTGCATGGAAGAGAAACTACAGCGCACATGAATAGATCATCAAATGCTGTCACTGATGGATTTTCACAGAAAACAGTAACACATCCAATTACACATAACTATTGATCACTGCATACTAAAAATAACTTTTTAAATTAAGTATAAAGAAGGTCAAAATAAATCGATAAACTTTCTTTTCAATCCTTTAATAATTTCTTATCGCTCTTAAATGCTCCAGTTATTAATTATATTCTGATTTGACATAATTGACAAATTTCATCATCATATTCCCAAGTTATGTATACAGTTCAACTTGCAAACATTCAATTATAAACAAGATTCTATGTTAATTTTCAAGATATGACATACAAACATTTTCTCATACTTACAAATGGCTATACTATATCATTATATTGTGCTCTGATCAGTGTACAAATTGACTTATGAACATACTCAAGAACGGAACCCACTTCTAACCTGGACACTGTCTGTATGATAAACAATGTGGGGCCCTTAACAGATGTTCATGAGGCACCACTTTGCACTGTCTTGAGAAAGGTCGCTTAATTCTTACACTGTATTTTCTGTCATGGCTATCTTTCAATCCATATTGCTATCTATCACTTAATTCCATACTTCTTGACCTGTCATGTGTCTCTTGGATAGCATGTTATCAAAGATGCTCTGAAAATTCTGCATATGGCTTCCACCAAGTTGTTCTCACTTTGTGCCCCCATTTCTTCTGTCAAAATATCAAAATAAGGGGACCAAGATCATCACAACACTGAGCATGCCCAAAGGGCACACTTCATTTTTCAAATGAATATTAATCTAAGAACACAAGTCTCAATATTTTGTGTTTTAGTAAATCTTACCATGTTAATCAATTGAGAGTGCACTATATCTTCAACCAAAATTGCCGTTTCCATCAGAGGTCGGCGAGCATCACCAAAACCATACCTGCAAAGCAAAGAACAGAGGGGGGTTAAAATTTCATGAAGTCTTAGAAACAACTGAATGTATTGTTTGCAAGAAAAGATATCCATAAATACATGCATAAAAATAAAAATCATTACATAACACACTGCTAAGACCAAATATTGTGTTGTTTGCAAATTAATTAATTATGCGATAGTAGCATAGGAGATTGGTGCATAAATAAATTTGTCTATCTAGGAAATATTCAAATTATAATTTTGAATTAAGTGCTGTTCAATTTACATAGTTCCACTATGAGATCAACCCAACTTCTACCATACAACCATGAAATAACCAAAATCATTATTTTCTCAATTGCTGGTGGACATATGCATTTGGTAGTTCCTTCTCTGGAAATGGAATGGAATGTTGGCCTGCTACTCAAAAAATAGATGTTCCTAATAGCAAACTGACAACTGTGATTTGGATTTGAATTAATTTAAGTGTTGCTGGTTAGAGCTAATAGATAATAATTTATTACCAAATTATCATCCCACCATCTTATTAAAATGAGTTGGGCAACCATGAAATAGACTCGAATTTGATTAAAGGGCCCACAGGATATAAATGATTCACCCAGTCAACAATCCTGGATGATATCCAAATTAGCTTCATGTGGCTGGTACACCTGCAGTAGAACCAGTACCTGAAAAATGTGTATTTTGCACTGTATTAGCTCACTGATGAGACAATGTTTCAAATTTTTTTGATGAATATGAAAGTCAGGTATAGCACTATGCCATCCAAAACGACTCTAAAGCAGAACAGTTGATGGCGCAATTCCATCGTGCTGTGTTCATCCTCACTTGGTTCATGACAGGTTTCGATCTTACTGCAACTTTTCTCAATTTTCCCTTCTGCTGTCTGCTAAGCTGTTTCACACACACACAGCAAGCTCTGTGTCATCTGAGAAAGAGGAAGGAACCCAACATGTTAATAAGCCACAGCCACTTCCTTTACATCAATTATTATTTTAGTCACTGGAAACATCAGACTGAAGCTGAAGATTTACAGAATTCAACCTAGCGTTCTCTTGCCATTTTTACCCAATACCTGTTTACTTTTGCATTACACTGTGAAAAACAACTCAATACTGATGATTCCATTTCTAACCTGTAGCTTGTTCTATTATTTTCATTCGCTTTCATTCTTACATAATTGACAGCCTGAGGAAATATTTTGTTTCTACAATCTCAAAACTATTAGAACAGGATCATACAACAAATAAAGCAGCTTAGTCCCAATCTGTGATAATGGGAACTGTAGATGCTGGAGAATCCAGGATAACAAAGTGTGAAGCTGGATGAACACAGCAGGCCAAGCAGCATCTCAGGAGCACAAAAGCTGACGTTTCGGGCCTAGACCCTTCATCACTCTGATGAAGGGTCTAGGCCTGATACGTCAGCTTTTGTGCTCCTGAGATGCTGCTTGGCCTGCTGTGTTCATCCAGTTCCACACTTTGTTATCTTAGTCCCAATCTGCATTTGTTTCTCTTCAACTTCATTACAGCCTCTTGCAAAATAAAGTAATGGATCGCTAAAATATACAATATTCAGAGCAAGACTGGGCCAGTCAGCTCCTCAGGCCTGTTCCTCGATTTGATAGGATCGTGGGTGATCTGATTATGGCCTCAACTCTACTTTTTTGTCCATGCCTTATAACCTTTGGTCTTCTGGTCAATCAAGAATGCACAAATCTGCATTCACTGTTCTGAGGAAGAGATTTTCACAGACAAACAACCCTCTCAGTGGAGTTGAGCTTGTCTCCAGCAACGTGCAGCAATGTTTATGTTACTTTCCTTAACGAAAGAAAGTGGGTATGGATTTAATCATACTGAAGAAACCAATGAATATTTATTGCAACTATTATGTAAAAACATTTCAATCCTCAGTCACATAAGTGTTTGAACTAATATTCAGCTACTACATTTCAATATAGGTGCATGCAGGGTATTATGAGCATGTCTCTTCACAACATACAAACATACTGACCATGAGATATAACACAACTCTCAGATCACAGATTTCAACATGCCCATCTTAAATGGAAGATCGAAACAAAACTGAAATTACAGATGAAACTGAGTATGTTTTGGTAGCATCTGTGGAGAGAAAGCAGAGTTAACATGGAGGATGGCGGAGGAAAGATCCTCTTTATACCCAGCCTGTCAAGTCTTGTCCTGTGGATCCACTGGTGATGGGGGTGGTGGCCTGCCTTCCTGATACTTTAGAAAACAAAGGCATCAAGAGGTATAAGAAAAATGGCTTTGAGTTAAAAGATCAGCCATCATATTGAATGTTGGAGCAAATTGCCTATTCCTGCTCCTAGTTTCTCTGTACTACTACAATCTTTGGAACCCCACAACCTGTTAGGAAGGGAGTTCCAGAATTTTGACACACTGACTATAAAGGAATGCTAGTCGAGTTCAAGTCAGGATGACGCATTGTTTGGAGGAGAACTTGCATTTGATGGTGCTTCCAAGTATGTGCTGCCCTTGCCCAATGCAATACAGGTTGGGGTTTCGAAGATCCTGACAAGGAAGCTTTCAAGAGTTTCTGTGGTTATTACTGAATCAGTGGTAAAGGAAATTAATGTGAACATGGTGGATAAGATCCTAATCAAGTATGTCTTTTTGTCTTGGTGTTGACAGAGCTGCATCCATCCAGACAAATGAACTGTAATCTGTCACACTCCCGACTTTTGCCTTGTAGATGGTGAACAGGCTTCATCAAGACCATAAGATCAGGAATGGACTGGCGCTGGCCAAAACAAAGTAAACATCAGTGAGCAAGTTATTCCTTTTGAATTGTTAACAAATGTCACTATCAATGGTTCCATACATCACTCTGCTGACAATCAAGACTTGGCTGATATGCGGCAATTAGCTGGTTGGATTTGTCCTGCTTTTAGTAGACAGGACATATCTGGTCAAGTTTCCACATTGTTGTCTTGATGCCAGCATTGTAGCTGCAGAGAAACAGACCGGCTAGCAGCAGTGTTAGTTCTGGAGCACAGATCCACAATATTATTGCTTGAATATTGTCAGGGCCCAAAGCCTTCATAGTATCAAGGGCCTTGAGTTATTTTTCTATATCACATGGAACGAATCAAATTGATTGAAGAGTTCATGGGGACTTCAGGAGGATACCATGATTAATCATCTAATCATCACTGCTAGCTGTAGATAATTGCTCCAGCCTTGATCTTTCCTCTCAAGTACCAGGCTCTCCCAAAAAATGAGAATGAGGCCACTTGTGGAATTTCCTCTTGATAATTCTTTAATTGTGAATTACCATTCACAGCTGGATGTGGCAGACCACAAAACTTATCTGATTAGCTGGTCATGGGATTTCTCGGTTGTCTACTGCACGCTGCTTCTGCTACCTGGTGTAAGTAGTTCTGTGTTTTGGCCCCACCAGGTTGACACATCTCACTTTTACATATGAGAGATAGTAGGAACTGCAGAGGCTGGAGAATCTGAGATAACAAGGTGTAAAGCTGGATGAACATAGCCGGCCAAGCAGCATCAGAGAAGCAAGCAAGTTTGATGTTTCGGGTTGAGAAGAAGGGTCTCGACCCGAAACGCCAAACTTTCCTGCTCCTCTGAAGCTGCTTGGCCTGCCGTGTTCATCCAGTTCTACACCTTGATATCTCACTTTTATGTATGACTGCTGCTGCTCTAAAACATTCTCTTGCACAATTCATTGAACCAGAATTCTAATTTTCTATTCTTCCTGCTCACATGGCCAAGTTCACGTTTTCCTGTACTATGCTCCATTTGCCAATTTCTTTGCCCATCCACTTAACCTTTCAAGATCCCTTTGTAGATTTCTGTTGTTCTCCTTATAACCTACTCTCCTACCTTCAACCCTACATCAAAAATGCACTGACCCTATGGCACTCTGGAGCTTGCCAACCCAAAAATGACCCATTTAACCTTTCTTGCTTCTTCATGTTAGTCAGCTAATCCTTTATCTATGCTAATGTGTTAGCACCTAAACTCCTAGCTTTTCTTTTGCCCAGGCAGTGCATTCATGCATTAATCACTTATTCTAAGTCTCACATCATTATCCCTTTCATCTTTCAACATCTCTACAGTTACACACTAATCTGGCTCACATCTGTTCTGATGATGTTGTAACTAAGATTTTAGAGTAGATTTGTAGCTCAGATTGTGGATGTTGTAGGTTTGTTGGCTCACCAAGCTGGTTCGTTGTTCTGCAGACGTGTCGTTACGATGTTCGATAACATCATCAGTGCAGCCTCCAATGAAGTGTTGTTGTGTTTTCCCACTTGTTATTTAAACTCTGGAGTCCGTTCAGCTGGATCACCTCACTTCCGGTTTTCCTTCATCACAACAGCATTTCAGCGCAGGCTGCACTGATGATGTCACCAAGCAAGGATAACGAAATGTCAACGAAACAACGAGCCGGATCGGTGAGCCAACCATATATGATGTTATAACTACCACAGAGGAATTACAGTGTATCTTTAATTAAATTTCATGAAGAGCTTGAACCCAGCTTACCCTAATGCAGCCACACAGTTCCCAGGAAAGCAGAATGCTGGTGATTTCCGATCAACCTCCTTATAACATGATTAACTGCAGCAGGTAGAATAGCTATGTTGCCTCAAGATCAGTCAAATTAGTTCATTGTTTGGTGAGATGCACACAAATTCAGTGAACTGGCCAAAGGACTCCAGGATCAGCAACGAGCCCACATTTGAACCTACAGGTAGCTCCACAGACAAATTTGCGCATCTTCAGAAAAAACTGAGCAATAATCTAGTCAGATCAAACTATTATAGCACCATTCACAGTGTAGTCCTAGATTTAACCCACTCATTCTTCCTAAAGTGAAGTGTCACACCTCTGTAAAGGGATTTTGGAAGATAAATACAATTTGATCAACCTATCAACCGTAACCGCATCCATGTGCAAGAACTCAAGATCACATGAACTAACAGCAGAAGTAGGTCATTCAGGCCACCGTGCCTACTCCTCCATTCAACAAAATCAGGTTGCAGCCGCCTATAACTATCGATTGCTCCAAACATTTGTAATGAATATATTCAATGACCCAGCCTCCACTGCTCTCTGAGGAAGGGAATTCCACAGTGTAATGACTCTCGAAGAAAAGATTCTCCTCATTTCAGTGTTAAATGAGAGATCTCTTATTTTTAAACACTGTCGTCTTACTCTACACATTTCCGTAAAAGGGAAACATTTAGCTTCTAGCTTTTTTAAAATCTAATAGGTAGAGGCTCAACCTGAACAAACTTTCCTCAAAAGAACCTCTTCTGTCATGTTTCACAGGCCACTTTGCATAACACATTCGTCCCACGAATTAGTCAAACTCTCACAACAGCTTCTAATGCAATTCTATCCTTTCTTGAACAAGGAAACCAAAACTGTGCATAGTATTCCAGAGGCAGTCTATCTAGGACCTTGCCATGCTTTAGCAATATTCCCCTCTTCTGATACATAATTCCTCTTGCAATTATCTCTAACATTCCACCTGTCTTCCCGCTCACCTGCTGAAACTCCACACCAACTTTTTGTGATTCATGCAACTGGACACCCAGATCCTTCACCGTATTTCAGGCAGGGGCTGAAACACGCCCTTCTTTTCATTTTAAGAAACTACTGTACACGGCCCTATTGTCTGTTGTGCCTGAATAGAGATAAAAGGCTTATCAGTCTGTATTTTGTCAGAATACATGGTGATTTAGGCTCATCAGTCTTAGTAAAACCAAATGTTTTTAGCCCAACACAATATGGTAAGACAAAATACTGGAGCATTACTCAAACCTTCATGACTTCACAAGGTAAACAGCATCCAAATTTGAACATTTCTACTCCTCAGTGATACATGAACTTTGTTTACAAGTGCAGATATGGCAACATTAATGTTAGAAATTCAGCTCAGTTTTGCAACATGTGGTTCATCAGAAGCTGGGGATTTTACAACTAAATGTACTATAACCCTGCAAAATCTAATGTTAAAAATGTTGATCTATTTTAAAAATACTGAATGGTCAGAGAAGCTTTTATTCTTTTCACATCACTAAATTATATGATATTGTGCTACAATACCCATAAAACAAGGAAACGCATTAAAAAAATTAGCATCTGCCATACCACTATTCACTATAATGTGCAAGTTTTATAAGAACAAGTAGTTATGCCAAGTATCATTACTAGGGATATTGACTTAGCAGTAGAGAAGAAAACTTCTGAATGCACTGTTAACAAGCTTGCTGACTTACAATATTTAATTAAAAATAAATTTCCATGAAAAAACCCCAAGTTTGCTTATTTGGTTTTCAAATTATTACATATTTTAAATAAATTCTCTTCACTCTCAAAAATTATTTGGTCGGACTTCTAACTGAAATGCTAACATCTTTCATTTGTGTTTCTAAACAATCTAACAATCCAAAAAAAATCTATGATAAAAGGTACTTCAGTCAATAACATACTAAACATACATACTAATAAATACAGGTATTAGCTGTCAGAGATTTAAACAGATGCCACATTTGCTTTGACAAATTAATCTTCAAACTTTCAGTCTCTTGGTTAAAGTAAAGGAATCCTCAAGTGCTCATTGGATGAGGAAGACATATCTATTAGTCTTTTAACTTCTTTTGACACGTAGCTTACAGACCGAAAGGATAAGAATATTATATAAACTCTGAAACTACATGGCATTCAGCCAATCTTCTGTGGTTTATACAACTGCAACATTACCAGTCAACTGCCCAATTTCAGATCTCATTGCAACCTCCATTACTGATGGCAGAATTTTCAGCCATTTTTGCTTTGGAATTGCTAAACTGCTTTTCCTTCCAAACTCTCTGTCATCCTTTAACAGTCACCTCTAAAATCAAGCCCCTGTCATCTTCTAATTTGTCTATCCTACTTTTGACTGATATATCCATATCATCCTATTAAACACATTATTGCATTTTTCATATTGAAAATTGTTCCAAACATATTACATCACTACCATAAATCATTAAAAAAATTTTAGCATTAACGCTAACAGGACACTTATTGATGTCGAGGGAAGATACTCAATTTTGATACTCAAATTTTTGATATCATTCCAAGGTAGAAAGTGATTGCAATTTAAAGCGCAAGTGATTGTGGCTGGATCCTTGTTTAGTAAATAGTATGTGTAGGGCAATGAAAGAAGTTCAAGTTATTTATGCAATTCAAAGTGTCATTCAGTCGAGGGTACTTTAAGCATATGAAAGGAAAGAGCAGTATACATAATTTATAAACACTTTTAAGGTATTTAAAATTAATTACTGCCACTAATTCAATAAAATTTGATAGCTTCTAGTTTACACATACTGCAAATTACAGCACTGCTATAAGTAATAGCATAAGCAATAACAAGACAGTACACTAATTTGAAACTTTGGAAACATGATTTTTTTAGTTTGATATTGCTTTTAAATAATTTCTGATCTCAACTCAACTGTGAGGGATACGTCAAGTAGATGTGGAAGCCTTCACCAAGAAAAAAGGTGAATTAATTAATCTACTGATCAGTTAATACAGAGAAGCATTAACAAAAGTCAAGGTCCGTAGGGAAATAGCGGGTGGTATGGTGGATGGGAGAAAGAACAAAGAAAAAGCGTATCAAATAAACGTTGTCATTCTTTGGATACTTCACCAGTTTTATGAACTGTGCTTTGTTGCTTTAAAAATTGGGCTACTTTGGTTGCCTTTGCTACTAGTTGGAAAGGAAATTGATATTAGTCTCTATCTGGGTGGGTTTAAGTCAGACAAGAGATTTACTGTGTATCGTTCTGGAACATTTCTGACTGCAAAGCCTCATTTATCAACGTGGTGCCATGTTGTCTGTTTAACAGAAGCAAGAGGTTTTCAGTAAGTGATAGTGCTAGTTTGGAAGAAGGCCTAAAATTCAGGTTCAGGCTATACAACATTGATCAATCTTTTAAAGTGGCAGGTGTCAAAAAAAAATTGAAAAGAAAATGCATTTAGTCAAATGAAAATAAAAATCAGATCAGAGCCTAAATTTGTTGAGTTTACTTCATGGATTGCAGTGTAAGCATATTTTCCCGCTACAAAGAAATTAGGAATGCTTCTAAACTTAGAAGTAAAAATGAAAGAGAAACAATGCGGGGTAAGAAAAAAACATTGGCTAGGGAAACTATTTGTAAAACTAAAAAAAATACTTTTAAGAGATTTAAAACCTTTCTGGATCATATCTCAAAACTGCCACATGACTGTACCTTCTTTTCAGCTAGATTGAATTTTGATACGTGTATATTGCATTAGGTTAATCAGTCAGTCTGCAGGAGTTATTGTGTTGGGGTTTCAAGATGCTAACTTTCCTTTTAAGCAAGAAAATTTGCTCTACATTAACCTTTCACAAAATAATCAACCTGTTTTAACCCAGGTCTCTTAGTCTTCGCACTGGAGTCATTTACCTCCAAAAATACAAATGGATAATTGCTGAAAAGAAGCATAAAAATACATATACCATATTTACATTTTTCATCTGCTTTCTATTTTAGTTCAATTTGTTATTTTTCTATTGATTTTAAGCTTTAATCTTCATAAACCTCATCAGAGCTTAACTAGAAGCTTTCTGAGAAACTAAATGCATTAGATTCAGAACATAATTGCCTCCTCAAAAGATTACCACCAGATTTATATTACTTCAAAATACTCATTTATTACTTATGATGTCGTTTAGTGTCTTGTAAAATTGTCTTATTTTATCCACTACTGTATCCATTTGATCTAATTCATTCACATGCATCATTCTTCTTTCACATATTGAGATTACACTTACGATCTCATAACATTCAAATACAGTAAGTATGTTGAAGGCACTCAAAGTCAAAAAGAGGTTTACCTATTTCCTCACTTGTTTTCTTTTGCTGGCATTTAATTGCAAGTTTTCCACAATATTGAACTTGTTGCTCTGTACACGTTATACATTTTTAAGCCTAACAAATTAATCCAAAACCCTATTCAGTCTGTACCATGAAGAATGAATTAAAAATACATTTATTACATCCACTATTTCTATATCTACTCATACTTCTGTCTAATTGTTTACTGAGACTTCTGCCTTCTACCTGCCACAAACTAGCTTAAAAAAAGCCTGGACTCTCAATATAATTTACAATTCGTCCTTATGGTCTCACAACATCACACAGAATTTAATAAAACATTATTCCAGTCATTTCAAGATGACAGCACACCAAATTTAGATGTATGCATGTATGCAATATGCACAATGCAGAAAACACAAATAACATGGGTCCAAATGTCAACCTTGGTCCAAAAGTGGCAACTGAGCACCAAAGTACAAAACATACACCAGTTCTACCCTAAATCTGATATAAATCTGCCTACAATAAGTACCAGCTGTGGCAATGACATTTCAATAAAGAAAAGATAGTTGTACTAAAATGATTCCTCCAATGCACTGGGTTAGAAGTCACGCAACATTAGGTTTTAGTCCAACAGGTTTATTTGAAATCACAAGCTTTTGGAGCACTGGTCCTTCATGAGGTGAAGTGAAGGAAAGCACACAGGCATATAATTTATAGGCAGAGATCACTTGATAGTACAAATGACGTGAGTGGAATGTCAACAGGCTGAAGAGTAAGTCTCTGTAGGTGATCAAAAGTGTCAGACAGTGCAAAAAGTGTGTCAACACCTGATTGGAAGTGAAGGGATGACCTATGACCTTATTAACTGAGGGAGAAAGCATTACAAAAAATTAAAAATGAGATGGTGCTGGAGACAAACCAAATGTCAGGTGTAACATGATAGGTATAAGAGTCACATGCCACGAGTCTAGCCAAAGTAATAAGTAATCCAAAACTGTACAATCCAATTAAGGTAGAGAGATCATAATAAGTTGTCAGGTGATGGTGTCAAAACGGAACAGAGGGTAAGATTTTACAGATACAGTACAGTATGTTGGGGTTACATGTAGTGTGACATGAACCCAACAACACAGTTGAGGCCATCTTCATTCGTATGGAATGTGACTATCAGTTCCTGCTCGACAATTTTGCGTTGTCTCTCGAAGGCTGCCTTGGAGGATGCTTATCCGAAGACCGGAGGATGAAAGCCCTTGATCACCGAAGTGTTCCCCAACTGGGACAGAACACCCATCTGGCAATTGTTTCACGGTATCCATTCATCCGCAGTGTCTGCACGGTCGTGCCAATATACCATGCCTCAGGGTATCCATGCCTCCAGCATATGAGGTAGACAATAGCGGCTGAATCATAGGAGTATGTGCCATGTACGTGATGGGTGGTGTTCCCATGTATGATGGTAGTATCTGTGTTGATGATCTGGCATGTCTTGCAGATGTTGCCATGGCAGGGTTGTGTGGCGTAGTAATTGCTGTTGTCCTGAAGGCTGGATTACCTGTTATGTATGATGGTCTGTTAAAAGTTTGGCAGTTGTTTGAAGGCAAGAACCTTGCTGAATTGTTTGTCATTGTCAATGACACACTGAGGTATGCAAAGTTCTTGAAATGGTTCAGAAAAGGTTTACAAGGATGTTGCAAGGGTTGTAGGGTTTGAGCTATAGGGAGAGGCTGACTAGGCTATGGTTAGTTTGCCTGGAGTTGGAGGCCGAGGGGTGACGTTATAGAGTTTTATGAAATCATGAGGGGCAAGGATAGACTGAATAGACAAGATCTTTTCCCTCGGGTGGAAAAGTACAAACTTAGTGGGAACAGGTTAAAGGTAAGAAGGGAAAGATTTAAAAAGGGAGAGGAGGGAAAGAAATAAAAGGGAGAGGAGAGAAAGATTTAAAAGGGATTGAAGTGGCAACACTTTCATGCAGAGGGTGTTGTGTGTCTGGAATGAGCTGCCAGAGGAGGTGGTGGAGGCTGGTGCAATGACAACATTTAAAAGGCGTCTGGATGGATATATGAATAGGAAGGATTGAGAGGGATATGGACCAAAAACTGGCAAATAGGGCTAAATTAATTTAGGATGTCTGATCAGCATGGATGAGTTGAACCGAAGGGTTTGTTTCCTTGCTGTTTATTTGTATGACTGTGGAAGCTTATTCAATTTAGACCGGAAATGTGGACACTGTGATTTAAGGATCATGAAAAGTGGGTGATTAAGTGAAATTGATGCATAAGTCGAGTCATGATCTCGCATAGTGGAACATGTAAAGTGGCCATATTGCTTCTGGTTCTTCGACTGACTATTATTTTTGAGGGGGGGTAATGGGGGTAGGAGGTGGAAAAGGTGGACAGGGTCGGGATGGGGGGGGTGGGGGGGGGGAAGAGGTGGTCGTAGTGGTCATACTTGTGGTCAGGGAAAAGATGGTTGTGATTGGGGTCTGGGGAGGCAGAGGTGGTCAGGGTCTGGGGGGCACAGAGGTGGTCTGGGTCTGTGGGGCACAGAGGTGGTCTGGGTCTGGGGGGCACAGAGGTGGTCTGGGTCTGGGGGGCACAGAGGTGGTCTGGGTCTGGGGGCGCAGAGGTGGTCTGGGTCTGGGGGTCGCAGAGGTGGTCTGGGTCTGGGGGGCACAGAGGTGGTCTGGGTCTGGGAGGGGCAGAGGTGATCAGGGTCGGGGGGGGTGGAGGTGATCAGGGTCGGGGGGGTGGAGGTGGTCGGAGGCTGAGGGGCAGAGGTGCTTGTGGTCAGGGTGGGGTGAAGAAGTGGTGTAGTGGTTGTGGTCGTGATCAGGGAAAAGATGGTTGTGGTCATGATCAGGGAAAAGATGGTTGTGGTCGGGGTCTGGGGAGGCGGGGTAGTTGGAGTCTGGGTGGGCAGGGGTGGTCGGGGTCGGGGTCGCGGGGCGGTTGTCGGGGTCGGGGGGAAGAGGGTTCGGGGAGGAAAGAGGGGTCCGTGGAGGGGGGGGGTTTGAAGAGGGTTACATGCAGGGAAAGAGGGGCCCGTGCGGGGGAAGAGGGGTCGGGGGGGGGTGGAAGAGGGGGCGGGAAGATGGGTCTGGGGGGGGCGGGAAGAGGGTTAGAACATAGAACATAGAACAATACAGCGCAGTACAGGCCCTTCAGCCCTCGATGTTGCGCCAACCTGTAAACTAATCTAAGCCACTCCCCCTAGATTGTTAATAAAGTGAGTTCAGTATGTTGTAAGGAGAGAAGTCATTCAGCCTTGCAACAGATATCTCTCCAAAACTCAATGCAACGTTAAGTGAGCCAAAAAATAGTAAGATCAAACTCAATGTTTCAAGATTATAGGAAAAAGACAGGAGATTGGCACTAAATTTAAAATGCTCAGGGAGCCAGTGCAGACATGATTGGCTGAGTGGCCTCCTTCCAGACTGTAACAATTCTGTGATTAGCAGTTCTTAGTCCAATTAGTGGAGGAAAGATAGGTTCGGGGTCGGGGGAAAGAGGGGGTCGGGGGAAAGAGGGGCTTGGGGTTGGAGGGAAAGAGGGGCTTGGGGTTGAGGGGAAAGAGGGGCTCGGGGTTGGGGGGAAAGAGGGACTCGGGGTTGGGGGGAAAGAGGGGCTCGGGGTTGGGGGGAAAGAGGGGCTCGGGGTCAGGGGGGAAGAAGGGCTCAGGTTCAGGGTTGGGGGGAAGAGGGGTTCGGGTTCGGGTTCGGGTTCGGGGTCGGGGGGGAGAAGGGTCAGGGGGAAGAGGGGTCAGGGTTCGGGGGAAGAGGGTTCGGGTGGGGGCAAGAGGGGTTCGGGGTTGGGGGGGGAAGAGGCGTCGGGTGGGGGGGAAGAGGCGTCGGGTGGGGGGGAAGAGGGAGTCGGGGGCATGGGAGGGGGCGCAGTGGAGGTGGGGGTCGGGGTGGAGGGGAGAGGCGGTTGGGGGAGAGGGGGTCAGGGGAGACGGGGTCGGGGTCGGGGCCAGGGCGTGGGTTGGGTTGGGTTTGGCGGGGAAACGGGGTTGGGGTGGAGAGGGGGTCAGGGTCAGGTCGGGTCGGGGTTGGGGTCGGGGTGGAGTGGTGGTCGGGGTCGGGGGCAAGGGGGGTGGGGCTGGGGCAAGAGGGGAGTCGGGTCGGGGCCAGGGCAAGAGGGGTTCGGGGTCGGGGTTGGGGAAAGAGGGGGTCGGGGTCTGGGCAAGAGGGGTTCGGGGTCGGAGGCAAGAGAGGGTTGGGATCGGGGTCATGGGCAAGAGATGGTCAGGATCAGGTCTGGTGGCAAGAGGGGGTCGACGTCTGGGAAAGTGGTTCACGGTTGGGTGAGTGGGGAGGTCGGGGGCGGCGTGGGGGGAGGTCGGGGGCGGCGTGGGGGGAGGTCGGGGGCGGCATGGGGAGAGGTCGGGGTCAGCGTGGGTAGAGGGAGGGGTCAGCGTGGGGAGGGGTCAGTGTTGGGAGAGGGGGGTTTGGGGTCGGCGTGGGGAGAGGGTGTTTGGGTTTGGCGTGGGGAAGAGGGGTCAGGACAGCGTGGGGAGAGGGGTGTCGGGGGGAGTGGGGAGTCAGGGATGGCATGGGGAGTCGGGGAGGGAGTTGATGTGGGGAGGGGGCATCGACGGGAGGGGACGTTACGGGAAGGGGCGTTCAACGTGGGGGGGTCGATGTGTGCGGGGGCTCGACGCGGGGTGCTCGACGCGGGGGGGTCGACGTGGGGCGGGTCGATGTTGGGAGGGGGGTCGACGTTGGGAGGGGGGTCAACGTTGGGAGGGGGGTCAACGTGGGATGGGGGTTGACGTGGGACGGGGAGTCGACGTGGGGAGGGACGGGGAGTCAACGTGGGGAGGGAAGAGGGTCAACGTGGGGAGGGAAGAGGGTCGACGTGGGGAGGGGAGAGGGTCGACGTGCGGAGGGGGGAGGGTCGACGTGCGGAGGGGGGAGGGTTGACGTGGGGGGAGGGCAGGGTTGACGTGGGGAGAGGGCAGGGTAAACATGAGGGGCGTCGACGTGGGGGAATCGACGTGGGGGGGTTGATGTGGGGGGGGTCGACGTGTGAGGGGTCAACGTGGTGGGGCGGTCGTCATGGGGGGGTCAACGTGGTGGGGTGGTCATCATGGGGGGGGTCATCGTGGGGGGATCGGGTCGTCGTGGGGTGGGGAGTCGATGTGGGGTGGGGGTTCGACGTGGGGGCGGCGGTCAACGTGGGGAGGTCCAACATGGGGGGTCAACGTGGGACATGGGATGGGGGTCGACGTGGGGAGGGGGGGTCGACATGGGGAGAGGGGAGGGTCGACGTGGGGAGAGGAGAGGGTCGACGTGGGGAAAGGAGAGGGTTGACATGAGGGGCGTCGACATGAGGGGCGTCGACATGAGGGGCGTCGACATGGAGGGGTCGTCTTGGGGGTTCGACGTGGGGGGGGTCGACGTGGGGGGGGTCGACATTGGGGGGGTCGTCGTGGGGGGGCGTCGTCGGGGGAGTCGATGTGGGGTGGGGGTGTTGACGTGGGGTGTGGGGGTCGACGTGGGGTGTGGGTGTCGACGTGGGGTGGCGGGTCGGCGTGGGGTGGGGGCATCGACGTGGGATGGGGGGGTCGACGTGCGGTGGGGGCATCGTCGTTGGGTGGGGGGGTTCGACGTGGGGTGGGGGGGTCAACGTGGGGAGGGGGGAGTTGTCAGGGGTGGAGTACAGTGGTTTCCATTGTGGAGCACTTGGTGGGATGGTTCATACTCAATGGGTAGAATAACCTCCATCTGCAACGTGGGGATCTGTGATATTTCCAAACACAATACACTGAGCCTAAACCTATCCACTTGTTTCTTCAAGTTTTGCATACTATTTTACTTGGGGCATATTTGCTCTAATTAAATTGTACAAAGTTAATTCACTTGAATAGTATAAAAATCCTGGAAAGATCTGGTGATGATATAGTGACTGGAAAACTTAAATTGTTTACTTTCTCCAGGAAAGATTCAGTTCTGTGTGTAATAACGAGTCACCAGTGTACTTTCTGTGACAGCTACATGGAAATAGCATCATGAAGATATTGAGTACTGACATTTCTAAATTAGTACACAATCACTGAAATGGACCAAACACACAACTCTGTTTCTGCATGCAGCTGGAATTCAAGTAGCCCAGACAGAATGTCACAGCTTTTCACATACAAGAACTGACACCTACTGCACATATTTATGAAACTACATTTTGCACGTTTGCAAAGATTCACTGAAGTATATTTGCCTCAACACCTTCCACTACCATACAAAAAAAAAGTCCAGTTTAATGTGTCAAAGAGCCTCGCTTACTGTCCTCTTCATAACTCATTGATTCAATGCAAACTTCAATGGGCTGGTGAGCGAAACACTCTTAACAATTTAGTACATTGTTTGTAGAGATGCCAGTGTTAGACTGGATGGACAAGGTCAGATGTCACACATGACCAGGTTATAGTCCCACGAGTTTATGTGAAATTGTAAGCTTTTGGAGCACTGCTCCTTTGTCAGAAGAATCTTCAAGTTTCACAACATCTTTCTTATAGCAGAGAGACCAGAATTGAAGGCAGTATTTCAATAGTGGCCTAATCAATATCCACCACAGCCACAACATGGCATCCCAACTTTAGTACTCAACGTTCTGACCAATGAAGGCGAGTGTGTCAAACATCATCGTTGTTTGGCAACACTTCCCAGTACCCTAAAACAAGTTTTCAGGCATAGCCCCTTCGTCAGGTGAAATGAGAAAAAAAGCACACAGAATTTATCAGTAAAAAATCAAAGGGTCACACAACCAATCAGAATGTATTAAACAGACCTAAGATGCTGTTAAATCTTTAATCAGTAAAAAGGTTCAATTGATTAATATTAAATCCCTGAATTTCTTTCAAGTCACTGCCCGAAGAGAACTAAAGGTATAATCAGTGTAAAGAAGAGGTGACATTTTATGTCAGACAATGCATGTGAAGTGTGAGGCACTGTTTAGAATCTTTTTGTGTTGCGGTTTGGAGTCAGAACGGTATTATTTCTAAAGTAGGAATTTATAAAATGCCACATTGACTGACTGCCCAGAAATAGGGTGCTTTCTGAACAAAATTGAATGTAACTGCCAATACAAATTCACCCACCACATCTATACATGACGGAGACATTCTCTGTCTCAATGGCGCACACTACACCTGGCCCCCCTACACATACACGTGCACCAATGCCGCCCCATCCAACACCACACCCAACACCCCACCAAGCCACACCAACACCCAAACACCCTAACACCCCTACATTCCGACACACACATGCCACCATACACACACACCCTGCCACACACACATACAAAACCCCGATACACCCCACACACACCCACCTCACACACCGCACATACACACACCCCCTCACACACCACACACACACACTCCTCACACACCACACACAAACACTGTTCACACACCACACACACACACTCCTCACAACACACACACCCCTCACACATAGCACATACACACACCCCGCTTACACACCGCACACACACAACCCCCTTACACACCGCACACACACAACCCCCTTACACACCGCACACACACAACCCCCTTACACACCGCACACACACACCGCACCCCCTACACACCCACCCAACACACCCCCGACACACTCCACACACACACCCTCTTACACAACAGACACACACACATCCGCTTACACAACACACACACCCCCCTTACACAACACACACAAACACACCCTTAGACAACACACACACAATCCCCTTACACAACACACACACACACAACTCCCATCACAACACACACACACAATCCCCTTACACAACACACACACACAACCCCTTACACAACGCACACAAACACACACTCAGACAACGCACACAAACAACCCCCGTCACAACGCACACACACCCCCCGTCACAACGCACACACACCCCCCGTCACAACACACACACACACACACACACACCCTACACAACACACACACAGACACCCCTTCCACACCACACAGACACCCCTTCCACACCACACAGACACCCCTTCCACATCTCACACACACCCCTGACACATCACACACACACACACCCACAACCCTACTTACACACCACACACACCCATAACACACCACACACACACACCCATAACAGACCACACACACCCACACCCACCCCTTACACACCACACAGACACAAAAACACACACACACACCACACACACCCACACCCACCCCTTAGACACCACCCACACCCACCCCTTACACAGCACACACACACAACCCTTGGACACCACACACACACCGGTGACACATCACACACACACCCCAATTACACACCACACACACATCCACACCCATGCCTTACACACCACACACTCAGACCCCGTGCACACCACACACACACCCCTTGCACACCACACACACACCCCTTGCACACCACACACACACTCCCACCCCTTACACAGCACACATACACACACCCCTTACACACCACACACACACTCCCCCCTTGCATACCACACACACACGCGCCTTGCACACCACACACACACTCCCACCCCTTACACACCACGACACACACACACCCCTTACACACCACCACACACACACACACACCCCTTACACACCACACACACACCCGTTGCACACCACACACACACCCCTTGCACACCACACACACACACACCCCCCTTACACACCACACACACACCCACACCCACCCCTTACACACCACACGCACCCACCCCTTACACACCACACACACCCACCCCTGACACACACCACGACACACACACACCCCTTACACACCACGGCACACACACACCCCTTACACACCACACATACACACCACACACACACCCCACACACACCACACAAACCCACACCCACCCCTTGCACACCACACACACACCGGTTACACATCACACACACACTCTACTTACACACCACACACACCCCCCCCTTGCACACCACACACACACACCCCTTACACGCCACCACACACAGCCACACCCACCCCTTACACACCACACACAAACCCCCCTTGCACACCACACACACACACACCCCTTACACGCCACCACACACACACACCCCCCTTACACACCACACACACACCCCTTACACACCACCACACACACACACCCCCCTTACACACCACACACACACCCCTTACACAACACACCCACCCCTTACACACCACACACCCACCCCTTACACACCACACACCCACCCCTTGCACACCACACACACACCGGTTACACATCACACACACACTCTACTTACACATCACACACACACACACACACACACACACACACACACACACCCCTTACACGCCACCACACACACCCACACCCACCCCTTACACACCACACACAAGCCCCCCTTGCACACCACACACACACACACACCCCTTACACGCCACCACACACACACCCCCCTTACACACCACACACACACACCCCCCTTACACACCACACACACACACTCCTTACACAACACACACACACCCCTTACACAACACACACCCCCCTTGCACACCACACACACACCCACACACACACCCCTTACACACCACACACCCACCCCTTACACACCACACACACACCCCATACACACCACACACACACCCCTTACACACCACACACACACCCACCCACCCCTTACACACCACACACCCACCCACCCCTGACACACCACACACACACACACACCACTAACACACCACACACCCATGCCTGACACACCACACACCCACCCCTTACACACCACACACACACACACCCACCCCTTACACACCACCCACCCACCCCTTACACACCACACACCCACCCACCCACCCCTTACACACCACCCACCCACCCCTTACACACCACACACCCACCCACCCCTTACACACCACACACACACACACCCCTTACACACCACACACACACACACCCCTTACACACGACACACACACACACACACACACCCCTTACACACCACACACCCACCCACCCCTTACACACCACACACCCACCCCTTACACACCACACACCCACCCCTTACACACCACACACATACCCCTTAGACACCACACACCTACCCACCTCTTACACACCACACACCCACCCACCCCTTACACACCACACACCCACCCACCCTACACACACCACACACCCACCCACCCCTTACACACCACACACACACACACACTCCCCTTACACACCACACACCCACCCACCCCCCTTACACACCACACACCCACCCACCCACCCCTTACACACCACACACCCATCAACCCCTTACACACCACACACCCACCCACCCCTAACACACCACACACCCACCCACCCCTAACACACCACACACCCACCCCTTACACACCACACACCCACCGCTTACACACCACACACACACCCACCCCTTACACACCACACACACACCCACCCCTTACACACCACCCACCCACCCCTTACACACCACCCACCCACCCCTTACACACCACACACCCACCCACCCCTTACACACCACACACACACACACCCCTTACACACCACACACACACACCCCTTACACACGACACACACACACAAACACACACCCCTTACACACGACACACACACACACACACACACCCCTTACACACCACACACCCACCCACCCCTTACACACCACACACCCACCCACCCCTTACACACCACACACCCACCCCTTACACACCACACACCCACCCCTTACACACCACACACATACCCCTTAGACACCACACACCTACCCACCTCTTACACACCACATACCCACCCACCCCTTACACACCACACACCCACCCACCCTACACACACCACACACCCACCCACCCCTTACACACCACACACACACACACACTCCCCTTACACACCACACACCCACCCACCCCCCTTACACACCACACACCCACCCACCCACCCCTTACACACCACACACCCATCAACCCCTTACACACCACACACCCACCCACCCCTAACACACCACACACCCACCCACCCCTAACACACCACACACCCACCCCTTACACACCACACACCCACCGCTTACACACCACACACACACCCACCCCTTACACACCACACACACACCCACCCCTTACACACCACACACCCACCCCTTACACACCACACACCCACCCCTTACACACCACACACACACACACACACACACCCCTTACACACACACACCTACCCCTGACACACCACACACCCACCCCTTACACACCACACACCCACCCCTTACACACCACACACCCACCCCTTACACACCACACACACACCCCCACCCCTTACATACCACACACACACACACAGACACACCCCTTACACACCACACACACACCACACACCCACCACTGTACACACACACACACGCCTCACACACCACATACACCCCTTACACACCACACACACACACACACCTTACACACCACACACACACACACCTTACACACCACACACACACCCCCCTTACACACCACACACACACCCCTTACACACCACACACACACCCCACTTACACACCACACACACCCCCCTTACACACCACACCCCCCTTACACACCACACCCACACCCCGTACACACCACACCCCTTACACACCACACACACACACCTTACACACCACACACACACCCCTTACACACCACATACACCCCATACACACCACACACACACCCCACACACACACACACCTCACACACCACACACACACACACCTCACACACCACACACACACACACCTTACACACCACACACACCTTACACCCCACACACACACCCGCCTTACACACCACACACACACCCCCCTTACACACCACACACACACCCCCCTTACACACCACACACACACCTTACACACCACACACACACCCCCCTTACACACCACACACACACCCCCCTTACACACCACACCCCCCTTACACACCATACCCACACCCTGTACACACCACACCCCTTACACACCACACACACACACCTTACACACCACATACACCCCATACACACCACACACACACCTTACACACCACACACACACCCCTTACACACCACACACTCACCACACCCCTTACACACCACACCCCTTACACACCACACACACACCACACCCCTAACACACTGTACACACACACGCCTCACACACCACATACACCCCTTACACACCACACACACACACACACCTTACACACCACACACACCCCTTACACACCACACACACACCCCTTACACACCACACACACACCCCACTTACACACCACACACACCCCCCTTACACACCACACCCCCCTTACACACCACACCCACACCCCGTACACACCACACCCCTTACACACCACACACACACCCCACACACACACACACACACACACACACACACACACGCCACACACACCCCTTACACACCACACACACCTTACACCCCACACATACACCCCCCTTACACACCACACACACACCCCCCTTACACACCACACACACACACCTTACACACCACACACACACCCCCCTTACACACCACACACACACCCCCCTGACACACCACACACACACCACACCCCTTACACACCACACACACCCCTTGCACACCACACACACCCCTTGCACACCACACACACACCACACCCCTTACACACCACACACAACCCTTACACACCACACACAACCATTACACGCCACACACACACACCTTACACACCACACACACACACCCCACACACGCCTTACACACCACACACCTCACACACCACACACACACACACACACCTCACACACCACACACACCTCACACACCACACACACCTCACACACCACACTCACACCTTACACACCACACACACACCCCCTTACACACCACACACACACCCCTTACACACCACACACACACCCCTTACACACCACACACACACCCCTTACACACCACACACACCACACCCCCTACACACCACACACACCACACCCCCTTACACACCACACACACACCCCCCGTTACACACCACACACACACCCCCCTTACACACCACACACACACACCCCTTACACACCACACACACACACCTCCCTTACACACCACACACACACCCCTTACACACCACACACACACCCCTTACACACCACACACACACCCCTTACACACCACACACACACACACACCCCACACACACACACACCCCACACACACCACACACACCCCTCACACACCACATACACCACACACACCCCCCACACACACCACACACAACCCTTACACACCACACACACCTCTTACACACCACACACACCCCTCACACACCACATACACCCCTTACACACCACACACACACCCCTTACACACCACACACACACACACACCCCTTACACACCACACACACACACACACACCCCTTACACACCACACACACACCACACCCCTCACACACCACCCACACACACACCCCTTGCACACCACACACACACCACACCCCTTACACACCACCCACACACACACCCCTTGCACACCACACACACACCACACCCCTTACACACCACCCACACACACACCCCTTGCACACCACACACACACCACACCCCTTACACACCACACACACACACACCTTACACACCACACACTCACCCCTTACACACCACACACACACCACACCCCTCACACACCACACACACACCCCTCACACACCACACACACACCCCTTACACACCACACACACACCACACACACCACACACACACACACCCCACACCCCACACACACACCCCTCACACACCACATACACCCCTTACACACCACACACACCTTACACACCACACAGACACTCCCCTTACACATCACACACACACACCCCTTACACACTACACACACACCCCTTACACACTACACACACACCCCTTACACACTACACACACACCCCTTACACACCACACACACACACACCCCACACCCCACACACACACCCCTCACACACCACATACACCCCTTACACACCACACACACCTTACACACCACACAGACACTCCCCTTACACATCACACACACACACCCCTTACACACTACACACACACCCCTTACACACTACACACACACCCCTTACACACCACACACACACCACACCCCTTACACACCACACACACCCCACCCCTTACACACCACACACACCCCGTACACACCACACACACCCCGTACACACCACACACACACCCCGTACACACCACACACACACCCCGTACACACCACACACACACACCCCCCTTACAAACCACACACACACCCCTTTCACACCACACACACCCCTTACACACCACACACACACCCCTTACACACCACACACACACCACACCCCTTACACACCACACACACCCCTTACACACCACACACACACACCCCTTACACACACACCCCTCACACACACACCCCTCACACACCACACACACACACGTTACACACCACACACACACCCCCCTTACACACCACACACATACCCCTTACACACCACAGACACACCCCCCTTACACACCACACACACACACCCCTTACACACCACACACACACACCCCTTACACACCACACACACACCCCTTACACACCACACACTCACCACACCCCTTACACACCCCTAACACACCACACCCCTTACACACCACACACACACCACACCCCTAACACACCGTACACACACACACACGCCTCACACACCACATACACCCCTTACACACCACACACACACCCCCCTTACACACCACACACACACCCCCCTCACACACCCCTTACACACCACACACACACCCCTTACACACCACACACACACCCCCCTTACACACCACACACACACCACTCCCCTTACACACCACACACACACCACACCCCTTACACACCACACACACCCCTTACACACCACACACACCCCTTACACACCACACACACCCCTTACACACCACACACACACCACACCCCTTACACACCACACACAACCCTTACACGCCACACACACACCCCTTACACACCACATACACCCCTTACACACCACACACACCCCTTACACACCACACACACCCCACACACGCCTTACACACCACACACACACACAAACACGCCACACACACCCCTCACACACCACATACACCCCTTACACACCACACACACACACCTTACACACCACACACACCTTACACATCACTCACAAACCCCTTACACACCACACACACACCACACCCCTTACACACCCCTAACACACCACATCCCTTACACACCCCTAACACACCACACACACACCACACCCCTAACACACCGCACCCCTAACACACCCCTCACACACCACATACACCCCTTACACACCACACACACACCTTACACACCACACACACACCCCCCTTACACACCACACACACACACCCCTTACGCACCACACACACACACCCCCGTTACACACCACACACACACACCCCTTACACACCACACACACACACCCCTTACACACCACACACACACACACACCCCACACACACCACACACAACCCTTACACACCACACACACACACCCCTTACACACCACACACACACACACACCCCTTAAACACCACACACACACCCCTTACACACCACACACACACCCCTTACACACCACACACACACACACACACACACCCCTTACACACCACACACACACCTTACACACCACACACACACCCCTTACACACCACACACACCCCTTACACACCACACACTCACCACACCCCTTACACACCCCTAACACACCACACCCCTTACACACCCCTTACACACCACACCCCTTACACACCACACACACACCACACCCCTAACACACCGTACACACACACACACACGCCTCACACACCACATACACCCCTTACACACCACACACACACCCCCCTTACACACCACACCCCCCTTACACACCACACCCACACCCCGTACACACCACACCCCTTACACACCACACACACCCCATACACACCACACACACACACACCGCACACACACACACACACACACACACGCCACACACCCCCCTTACACACCACACACACACCCCCCTCACACACCACTCACACACCCCCCTCACACACCACTCACACACCCCCCTCACACACCACTCACACACCCCTTACACACCACACACACACCCCCCTGACACACCACACACACACCACACCCCTTACACACCACACACACCACACCCCTTACACGCCACACACATACCCCTTACACACCACATACACCCCTTACACACCACATACACCCCTTACACACCACACACACACCCCTTACACACCACACACACACCTTACACACCACACACACACACACCCCACACACGCCTTACACACCACACACACACACAAACACGCCACACACACCCCTCACACACCACACACACCCCTTACACACCACACACACACCTTACACACCACACACACACCCCCCTTACACACCCCTTACACACCACACACACACCCCTTACACACCACACACATACCCCCCTGACACACCACACCCCTTACACACCACACACACCCCTTACACACCACACACACACCACACCCCTTACACGCCACACACACACCCCTTACACACCACATACACCCCTTACACACCACACACACACCCCTTACACACCACACACACACCCCTTACACACCACACACACACCTTACACACCACACACACACACACCCCACACACGCCTTACACACCACACACACACACAAACACGCCACACACACCCCTCACACACCACATACACCCCTTACACACCACACACACACCCCCCTTACACACCACACACACACCCCCCTTACACACCACACACACACACACACCCCTTACACACCACACACACACACACGCCTTACACACCACACACACACACACGCCTTACACACCACACACACACACCCCTTACACACCACACACACACACACACCCCACACACACCCCTCACACACCACATACACCACACACACACCACACACAACCCTTACACACCACACACACCCCTTATACACCACACACATCACACACACCCCTCACACACCACATACACCCCTTACACACCACACACACACACACACACCCCTTACACACCACACACACACACACACACACCCCTTACACACCACACACACACCCCTTACACACCACACACACACACACCCCTTACACACCACACACACCCACACACACCACACACACACACACCCCTTACACACCACACACACACACACACACACACCCCTTACACACCACACACACACCCCTTACACACCACACACACACACACCCCTTACACACCACACACACCCACACACACCACACACACACCCCTTACACACCTCACACACACCACACCCCTCACACACACCACACCCCTCACACACCACACACACACACACACACCCCTTACACACCACACACACACCACACACACACCCCACACACACCACACACACACACACCCGATACACACCACACACACCCCGTACACACCACAAACACACATACCCCACACACACCACATACACCCCTTACACACCACACACACACCTTACACACCACACACACACTCCCCTTACACATCACACACACACCCCTTACACACTACACACACCCCCCTTACACACTACACACCCCCCCTTACACACTACACACCCCCCCCTTACACACCACTCACACACCACACCCCTTACACACCACACACACCCCTCACACACCACACACACACCCCGTACACACCACACATACACCCCTTAGACACCACACACACCGCCCCCTTACAAACCACACACACACCCCTTTCACACCACACACACACACACACACCACTCACACACCACACACACCCCTCACACACCACACACACCCCTCACACACCATATACACCCCTCACACACCACACACACACACCTTACACACCACACACACCACACACACAGTCCCCTTACACACCACATACACACCCCTTACACACCACACACACACCCCCCTTACACACCACACACACACCTTACACACCACACACACACCCCTTACACACCACACACTCACCACACCCCTTACACACCCCTAACACACCACACACACACCTTACACACCACACACACACCCCCCTTACACACGACACCCCCCTTACACACCACACCCACACCCCGTACACACCACACCCCTTACACACCACACACACACACCTTACACACCACACACACACCCCTTACACACCACACACACACCTTACACACCACACACACACCCCTTACACACCACACACTCACCACACCCCTTACACACCACACCCCTTACACACCACACACACACCACACCCCTAACACACTGTACACACACACACACACGCCTCACACACCACATACACCCCTGACACACCACACACACACACACACCTTACACACCACACACACACCCCCCTTACACACCACACACACCCCTACACACCACACACACCCCTTACACACCACACACACACCCCACTTACACACCACACACACCCCCCTTACACACCACACCCCCCTTACACACCACACCCACACCCCGTACACACCACACCCCTTACACACCACACACACACCCCTTACACACCACATACACCCCATACACACCACACACACACCCCACACACACCACACACAACCCTTACACACCACACACACCTCTTACACACCACACACACCCCTCACACACCACATACACCCCTTACACACCACACACACACACACACCCCTTACACACCACACACACACCACACCCCTCACACACCACCCACACACACACCCCTTGCACACCACACACACACCACACCCCTTACACACCACACACACACACACCTTACATACCACACACTCACCCCTTACACACCACACACTCACCCCTTACACACCACACACTCACCCCTTACACACCACACACACACCACACCCCTCACACGCCACACACACACCCCTCACACACCACACACACACACACCCCACACACACACACACCCCTCACACACCACATACACCCCTTACACACTACACACACACCCCTTACACACCACACCCCTTACACACCACACACACCCCACCCCTCACACACCACACACACACACACACACCTCACACACCACACTCACACCTTACACACCACACACACACCCCCTTACACACCACACACACACCCCTTACACACCACACACACACCCCTTACACACCACACACACCACACCCCCTACACACCACACACTCCACACCCCCTTACACACCACACACACCACACCCCCTTACACACCACACACACCACACCCCGTTACACACCACAGACACACCCCCTTACACACCACACACACACACCCCTTACACACCACACACACACCTTACACACCACACACACACCCCTTACACACCACACACACACCCCTTACACACCACACACACACCCCTTACACACCACACACACACACACACCCCACACACACCACACACACCCCTCACACACCACATACACCACACACACCCCCCACACACACCACACACAACCCTTACACACCACACACACCCCTCACACACCACACACACCCCTTACACACCACACACACACACCTCCCTTACACACCACACACTCACCCCTTACACACCACACACACACCCCTTACACACCACACACACACACACACCCCACACACACCACACACACCCCTCACACACCACATACACCACACACACCCCCCACACACACCACACACAACCCTTACACACCACACACACCCCTCACACACCACATACACCCCTTACACACCACACACACACCCCTTACACACCACACACACACACACACCCCTTACACACCACACACACACACACACCCCTTACACACCACACACACACACACACCCCTTACACACCACACACACACACCCCTCACACACCACCCACACACACACCCCTTGCACACCACACACACACCACACCCCTTACACACCACCCACACACACACCCCTTGCACACCACACACACACCACACCCCTTACACACCACACACACACACACCTTACACACCACACACTCACCCCTTACACACCACACACTCACCCCTTACACACCACACACACACCACACCCCTCACACACCACACACACACCCCTCACACACCACACACACACCCCTTACACACCACACACACACCACACACACACACACCCCACACACACCACACACACACACACCCCACACCCCACACACACACCCCTCACACACCACATACACCCCTTACACACCACACACACCTTACACACCACACAGACACTCCCCTTACACATCACACACACACACACCCCTTACACACTACACACACACCCCTTACACACTACACACACACACCTTACACACCACACACACACCACACCCCTTACACACCACACACACCCCACCCCTTACACACCACACACACCCCGTACACACCACACACACCCCGTACACACCACACACACACCCCGTACACACCACACACACACACCCCCCTTACAAACCACACACACACCCCTTTCACACCACACACACCCCTTACACACCACACACACACCCCTTACACACCACACACACACCACACCCCTTACACACCACACACACCCCTTACACACCACACACACACACCCCTTACACACACACCCCTCACACACCACACACACACACGTTACACACCACACACACACCCCCCTTACACACCACACACATACCCCTTACACACCACAGACACACCCCCCTTACACACCACACACACACACCCCTTACACACCACACACACACACCCCTTACACACCACACACACACCCCTTACACACCACACACACACCTTACACACCACACACACACACCCCTTACACACCACACACACACCTTACACACCACACACACACCCCTTACACACCACACACACACCCCTTACACACCACACACTCACCACACCCCTTACACACCCCTAACACACCACACCCCTTACACACCACACACTCACCACACCCCTTACACACCCCTAACACACCACACCCCTTACACACCACACACACACCACACCCCTAACACACCGTACACACACACACACGCCTCACACACCACACACACACACACACCCCTTACACACCACACACACACACACACCCCTTACACACCACACACACACACACACCCCTTACACACCACACACACACACCCCTCACACACCCCTTACACACCACACACACACCCCTTACACACCACACACACACCCCCCTTACACACCACACACACACCACTCCCCTTACACACCACACACACACCACACCCCTTACACACCACACACACCCCTTACACACCACACACACACCACACCCCTTACACACCACACACAACCCTTACACGCCACACACACACCCCTTACACACCACATACACCCCTTACACACCACACACACCCCTTACACACCACACACACCCCACACACGCCTTACACACCACACACACACACAAACACGCCACACACACCCCTCACACACCACATACACCCCTTACACACCACACACACACACCTTACACACCACACACACCTTACACATCACTCACAAACCCCTTACACACCACACACACACCACACCCCTTACACACCCCTAACACACCACATCCCTTACACACCCCTAACACACCACACACACACCACACCCCTAACACACCGCACCCCTAACACACACCCCATACACCCCTTACACACCACACACACACCTTACACACCACACACACACCCCCCTTACACACCACACACACATACCCCTTACGCACCACACACACACACCCCCGTTACACACCACACACACACACCCCTTACACACCACACACACACACCCCACACACACCACACACAACCCTTACACACCACACACACACACACACACCCCTTACACACCACACACACACACACCCCTTAAACACCACACACACACCCCTTACACACCACACACACACCCCTTACACACCACACACACACACACACACACACACCCCTTACACACCACACACACACCTTACACACCACACACACACCCCTTACACACCACACACACACCCCTTACACACCACACACTCACCACACCCCTTACACACCCCTAACACACCACACCCCTTACACACCCCTTACACACCACACCCCTTACACACCACACACACACCACACCCCTAACACACCGTACACACACACACACACGCCTCACACACCACATACACCCATTACACACCACACACACACCCCCCTTACACACCACACCCCCCTTACACACCACACCCACACCCCGTACACACCACACCCCTTACACACCACACACACCCCATACACACCACACACACACACACCGCACACACACACACACACACACACACACACGCCACACACCCCCCTTACACACCACACACACACCCCCCTCACACACCACTCACACACCCCCCTCACACACCACTCACACACCCCCCTCACACACCCCTTACACACCACACACACACCCCCCTGACACACCACACACACACCACACCCCTTACACACCACACACACCACACCCCTTACACGCCACACACATACCCCTTACACACCACATACACCCCTTACACACCACATACACCCCTTACACACCACACACACACCCCTTACACACCACACACACACCCCTTACACACCACACACACACCTTACACACCACACACACACACACCCCACACACGCCTTACACACCACACACACACACAAACACGCCACACACACCCCTCACACACCACACACACCCCTTACACACCACACACACCCCTTACACACCACACACACACCCCCCTTACACACCCCTTACACACCACACACACACCCCTTACAAACCACACACACACCCCTTTCTCACCACACACACACCCCTTACACACCACACACACCCCTTACACACCACACACACACCCCTTACACACACACCCCTCACACACCACATACACCCCTCACGCACCACACACACACACGTTACACACCACACACACACCCCCCTTACACACCACACACATACCCCTTACACACCACAGACACACCCCCTTACACACCACAGACACACCCCCTTACACACCACACACACACACCCCTTACACACCACACACACACCTTACACACCACACACACACCCCTTACACACCACACACACACCCCTTACACACCACACACTCACCACACCCCTTACACACCCCTAACACACCACACCCCTTACACACCCCTAACACACCACACCCCTTACACACCACACCCCTTACACACCACACCCCTAACACACCGTACACACACACACACACGCCTCACACACCACATACACCCCTTACACACCACACACACACCCCTTACACACCACACACACACCACACCCCTTACACACCACACACACCCCTTACACACCACACACACCCCTTACACACCACACACACACCACACCCCTTACACACCACACACAACCCTTACACGCCACACACA
This sequence comes from Stegostoma tigrinum, assembly GCF_030684315.1. NCBI lineage: Eukaryota > Metazoa > Chordata > Chondrichthyes > Orectolobiformes > Stegostomatidae > Stegostoma > Stegostoma tigrinum. The sequence goes on along the minus strand of NC_081357.1, from coordinate 75,772,231 downwards.
CACCCCTTACACACCACATACACCCCTTACACACCACACACACCCCTTACACACCACACACACCCCTTACACACCACACACACACCTTACACACCACACACACCCCACACACGCCTTACACACCACACACACACACAAACACGCCACACACACCCCTCACACACCACATACACCCCTTACACACCACACACACACACCTTACACACCACACACACCTTACACATCACTCACAAACCCCTTACACACCACACACACACCACACCCCTTACACACCCCTAACACACCACATCCCTTACACACCCCTAACACACCACACACACACCGCACCCCTAACACACACCCCTCACACACCACATACACCCCTTACACACCACACACACACCTTACACACCACACACACACCCCCCTTACACACCACACACACACCCCCCTTACACACCACACACACACACCCCCGTTACACACCACACACACACACCCCTTACACACCACACACACACACACACACCACACACAACCCTTACGCACCACACACACACACACACACACACACCCCTTACACACCACACACACACCCCTTACACACCACACACACACCCCTTACACACCACACACACACACACACACACCCCTTACACACCACACACACACCCCTTACACACCACACACACACCCCTTACACACCACACACTCACCACACCCCTTACACACCCCTAACACACCACACCCCTTACACACCCCTAACACACCACACCCCTTACACACCACACACACCACACCCCTAACACACCGTACACACACACACACACGCCTCACACACCACATACACCCCTTACACACCACACACAAACCCCCCTTACACACCACACCCCCCCTTACACACCACACCCACACCCCGTACACACCACACCCCTTACACACCACACACACCCCATACACACCACACCCCTTACACACCACACACACCCCATACACACCACACCCCTTACACACCACACACACCCCATACACACCACACCCCTTACACACCACACACACCCCATACACACCACACACACACACACCGCACACACACACACACACACACACGCCACACACACCCCTTACACACCACACACACCTTACACCCCACACATACACCCCCCTTACACACCACACACACACCCCCCCTCACACACCCCTTACACACCACACACACACCCCTTACACACCACACACACACACCCCTGACACACCACACACACACCACACCCCTTACACACCACACCCCTTACACGCCACACACACACCTTACACACCACACACACACACACCCCACACACGCCTTACACACCACACACACCCCTCACACACCACATACACCCCTTACACACCACACACACACCTTACACACCACACACACACACACCCCACACACGCCTTACACACCACACACACACACAAACACGCCACACACACCACACACACACCACATACACCCCTTACACACCACACACCCCCCTTACACACCACACACACACCCCCCTTACACACCACACACACACCCCCCTTACACACCACACACACACCCCCCTTACACACCACACACACACACCCCTTACACACCACACACACACACACCCCTTACACACCACACACACACACCCCTTACACACCACACACACACACCCCTTACACACCACACACACACACACACCCCACACACACCCCTCACACCACACACACACAACCCTTACACACCACATACACCCCTTACACACCACACACACCCCTTACACACCACACACACACCACACCCCTTACACACCACACACACCCCACACCCCTTACACACCCCTTACACACCCCACACACACCACACCCCTTCCACACCCCTAACACACCACACCCCTAACACACCCCTAACACATCACACACACACCGCTCAATCACCACATACACCCCTTACACACCACACACACACACCTTACACACCACACACACCTTACACAGCACACACACACCCCACTTACACACCACACACACACCCCCCTTACACACCACACACACACCACTCCCCTTACACACCACACACACCCCTTACACACCACACACACACCCCCCTTACACACCACACACACACACACACACCCCACACACACCACACACACCCCTCACGCACACCCCACACGCACCACATACACCCCTTACACACCACACACATCACACACACCCCTCACACACCACATACACCCCTTACACACCACACACACACCTTACACACCACACACACACCCCTTACACACCACACACACACCACACCCCTTACACACCCCTAACACACCACACCCCTTACACACCACACACACACCACACCCCAAACACACCGCACACAGACACACACACCCCTCACACACCACATACACCCCTTACACACCACACACCCCTTACACACCACACACACACACCCCTTAAACACCACACACACACACCCCTTACACACCACACACACACCACACCCCTTACACACCACACGCACACCCGTTACACACCACACACACACCCCCCTTACACACCACACACACCCCCCTTACACACCACACACACCCCCCTTACACACCACACACACCCCCCTTACACACCACACACACACCACACCCCTTACACACCACACACGCCCCACACCCCTTACACACCACACACGCCCCACACCCCTTACACACCACACACACCCCCTACACACCACACACACCCCTTACACACCACACACACCCCTTACACACCACACACACACCCCTTACACACCACACACACACACCCCCCACACACCACACACACACACCCCCCTTACTCACCACACACACACCCCCCTTACACACCACACACACACCCCTTACACACCACACACACCCCTCACACACCACACACACCCCTTACACACCACACACACACCCCTTACACACCACACACACACCCCTTACACACCACACACACAACCCTTACACACCACACACACACCACACCCCTTACACACCCCTAACACACCACACCCCTTACACACCACACACACACCACACCCCTAACACACCGCACACAGACACACACACCCCTCACACACCACATACACCCCTTACACACCACACACCCCTTACACACCACACACACACACCCCTTAAACACCACACACACACACCCCTTAAACACCACACACACACACCCCTTACACACCACACACACACCACACCCCTTACATACCACACACACCCCTTACACACCACACACACACCCGTTACACACCACACACACACCCCCCTTACACACCACACACACCCCCCTTACACACCACACACACGCCCCTTACACACCACACACACACCACACCCCTTACACACCACACACACACCACACCCCTTACACACCACACACGCCCCACACCCCTTACACACCACACACACCCCTTACACACCACACACACCCCCTACACACCACTCACACCCCTTACACACCACACACACCCCCCTTACACACCACACACACCCCCCTTACACACCACACACACACCCCTTACACACCACACACACACACACCCCTGACACACCACACACACCCCTGACACACCACACACACCCCTCACACACCACACACACCCCTTACACACCACACACACACCCCTTACACACCACACACGCACACACCCCTGACACACCACACACACCCCTGACACACCACACACACCCCTCACACACCACACACACCCCTTACACACCACACACACCCCTTACACACCACACACACACCTCTTACACACCACACACACACACACACACCCCGTACACACCACACACACACACCCCTTACACACCACACACACACACCTTACACACCACACACACACACAAACACACCTTCCACACCACACACACACCCCCCTTCCACACCACACAAACACCCCCCTTCCACACCACACACACACCCCCCTTCCACACCACACACACACCCCCCTTCCACACCACACACACACCACACCCCTTACACACCACACACACCCCTTACACACCACACACACACCCCTTACACACCACACACACACCCCTAACACACCACACACACACCACACCTCTAACACACCACACCCCTTACACACCCCTAACACACCACACCCCTTACACACCCCTAACACACCACACCCCAACACACCCCTAACACACCGCACACAGACACACACACCGCTCACACACCACATACACCCCTTACACACTACACACACACACCTTACACACCACACACACACCACACCCCTTCCACACCCCTTCCACACCCCTAACACACCACACCCCTTCCACACCCCTAACACACCACACCCCTTACACACCACACACACACCACACCCAGACACACACACCGCTCACACACCACATACACCCCTTACACACCACACACACACACCTTACACACCACACACACCTTACACAGCACACGCACACCCCACTTACACACTACACACACACCCCCCTTACACACTACACACACACCCCCCTTACAAACCACACACACACCACTCCCCTTACACACCACACACACACCCCCCTTACACACCACACACACCCCCCTTACACACCACACACACACACACACACACCACACACACCCCTCACACACCACATACACCCCTCACACACCACACACACACCCCTCACACACCACATACACCCCTCACACACCACACACAACCCTCACACACCACACACACACACCCACACACCCCACACACCCCTTACACACCACACACATCTTACACCCCACACACACACACCCCTTACACACCACACACAACTTACACCCCACACACACACCCCCCTTACACACCACACACACCTTACACCCCACACACACACCCCCCTTACACACCACACACACACCCCCCTTACACACCACACACACCCCCCCCTGACACACCACACACACACCACACCCCTTGCACACCACACACACCCCTTGCACACCACACACACCCCTTGCACACCACACACACACCACACCCCTTACACACCACACACACCCCTTACACGCCACACACACCCCTTACACGCCACACACACACCCCTTACACACCACACACACACCCCGACACACCACACACACACACACCCCACACACCCCTTACACACCACACACACACATGCCACACACACCACACACACCCCTCACACACCACATACACCCCTTACACACCACACACACACACCTTACACAGCACACACACACTCCCCTTACACACCACACACACACTCCCTTTCCACACCACATACACACTCCCTTTCCACACCACATACACACACCCCTTACACACCACACTCACACCCCCCTTACATACCACACACACCCCTTACACACCACACACACACCACACACACCCCTTACACACCACACACACACCCCTTACACACACACACACACACACACACACACACCACACACACACACACACCTTACACACCACACACACATCCCCTTACACACCACACACACCCGCCTTACACACCACACACACACCCCTTACACACCACACACAAACCCCTTACACACCACACACACACCACACCCCACACACACCCCTAACACACCACACCCCTTACACATCCCTAACACACCTCACCCCTTACACACCACATACACCCCTTACACACCACACACACACACCTTACACACCACACACACACCACACCCCTTACACACCACACACACACCTTACACACCCCACACACACGCCCCTTACACACCACACACACAACCCCCTTCCACACCACACACACAACCCCCTTACACACCACACACACACACCCCTTACACACCACACACACACCCCCCTTACACACCACACACACACCCCCCTTACACACCACACACACACCCCCCTTACACACCACACACACACCCCCCTTACACACCACACACACACCCCCCTTACACACCACACACACACACACCCCTTACACACCACACACACACCCCCCCTTACACACCACACACACACACCCCCCTTACACACCACACACACACACCCCCCTTACACACACCACACACACACCCCCCTTACACACACCACACACACAACCCCCTTACACACCACACACACACCCCCCTTACACACCACACACACAGCCCTTACACACCACACACACACCCCTTACACACACACACATCCCACACACACCACACACACCCCTCACACACCACATACACCACACACACACCCCACACACACCACATACACCCCTTACACTCCACACACATCACACACACCCCTCACACACCACATACACCCCTTACACACCACACACACACCACACCCCTTACACACCCCACACACCCCTTACACACCCCACACACACCACACCCCTTACACACCCCACCCCTAACACACCACACACACACCACACCCAGACACACACACTGCTCACACACCACATACACCCCTTACACACCACACACACACACCTTACACACCACACACACCTTACACAGCACACACACACCCCCCTTACACACCACACACACACACCCCTTACACACCACACACACACCACTCCATTTGCACACCACACACACCCCTTACACACCACACACACACACACCCCTTACACACCACACACACACACCCCTTACACACCACACACACACACCCCTTACACACCACACACACACACCCCTCACACACCCCACACACACCACATACACCCCTTACACAGCACACACATCACACACACCCCTCACACACCACACACACACCCCTTACGCACCACACACACAACCCTTACAACCACACACACACCACACCCCTTACACACCCCTAACACACCACACCCCTTACACACCCCTAACACACCACACCCCTTACACACCACACACACACCACACCCCTAACACACCGCACACAGACACACCGCACACAGACACACACACCCCTCACACACCACATACACCCCTTACACACCACACACACACACCTTACACACCACACACCCCTTAAACACCACACACACACACCCCTTACACACCACACACACACCACACCCCTTACATACCACACACACCCCTCACACACCACATACACCCCTCACACACCACACACACACCCCTCACACACCACATACACCCCTTACACACCACACACAACCCTCACACACCACACACAACCCTCACACACCACACACACCCCTCACACACCACACACACACACCCACACACCCCACACACCCCTTACACACCACACACATCTTACACCCCACACACACACACCCCTTACACACCACACACAACTTACACCCCACACACACACCCCCCTTACACACCACACACACACACCCCTTACACACCACACACACACCCCCCTTACACACCACACACACACCCCCTGACACACCATACACACACCCCCCTGACACACCACACCCCTTACACACCACACACACCCCTTGCACACCACACACACACCACACCCCTTACACACCACACACACCCCTTACACGCCACACACACCCCTTACACGCCACACACACACCCCTTACACGCCACACACACACCCCGACACACCACACACACACACACCCCACACACCCCTTACACACACACCCCACACACCCCTTACACACCACACACACACACGCCACACACACCACACACACCCCACACACCCCTTACACACCACACACACACACGCCACACACACCCCTCACACACCACATACACCCCTTACACACCACACACACACACCTTACACACCACACTCACACCCCCCTTACACACCACACACACCCCTTACACACCACACACACACCACACACACCCCTTACACACCACACACACACCCCTTACACACACACACACACACACACACACCACACACACACACACACCTTACACACCACACACACATCCCCTTACACACCACACACACCCGCCTTACACACCACACACACACACCCCTTACACACCACACACACACCACACCCCACACACACCCCTAACACACCACACCCCTTACACATCCCTAACACACCTCACCCCTTACACACCACATACACCCCTTACACACCACACACACACACCTTACACACCACACACACACCACACCCCTTACACACCACACACACACCACACCCCTTACACACCACACACACACCTTACACACCCCACACACACGCCCCTTACACACCACACACACAACCCCCTTACACACCACACACACAACCCCCTTACACACCACACACACAACCCCCTTACACACCACACACACAACCCCCTTACACACCACACACACACACCCCCCTTACACACACCACACACACACCCCCCTTACACACACCACACACACACCCCTCTTACACACCACACACACACACCCCTTACACACCACACACACACCCCCCTTACACACCACACACACACACACCCCTTACACACCACACACACAGCCCTTACACACCACACACACACCCCTTACACACCACACACACCCCTTACACACCACACACACACACATCCCACACACACCACACACACCCCTCACACACCACATACACCACACACACACCCCACACACACACCCCACACACACCACATACACCCCTTACACTCCACACACATCACACACACCCCTCACACACCACATACACCCCTTACACACCACACACACACCACACCCCTTACACACCCCACACACCCCTTACACACCCCACACACCCCTTACACACCCCACACACACCACACCCCTTACACACCCCACCCCTAACACACCACACCCCTTACACACCACACACACACCACACCCAGACACACACACCGCTCACACACCACATACACCCCTTACACACCACACACACACACCTTACACACCACACACACCTTACACAGCACACACACACCCCCCTTACACACCACACACACCCCTTACACGCCACACACACCCCTTACACGCCACACACACACCCCTTACACGCCACACACACACCCCTTACACGCCACACACACACCCCGACACACCACACACACACACACCCCACACACCCCTTACACACACACCCCACACACCCCTTACACACCACACACACACACGCCACACACACCACACACACCCCTCACACACCACATACACCCCTTACACACCACACACACACACCTTACACACCACACTCACACCCCCCTTACACACCACACACACCCCTTACACACCACACACACACCACACACACCCCTTACACACCACACACACACCCCTTACACACACACACACACACACACACACCACACACACACACACACACCTTACACACCACACACACATCCCCTTACACACCACACACACCCGCCTTACACACCACACACACACACCCCTTACACACCACACACACACCACACCCCACACACACCCCTAACACACCACACCCCTTACACATCCCTAACACACCTCACCCCTTACACACCACATACACCCCTTACACACCACACACACACACCTTACACACCACACACACACCACACCCCTTACACACCACACACACACCTTACACACCCCACACACACGCCCCTTACACACCACACACACAACCCCCTTACACACCACACACACAACCCCCTTACACACCACACACACACACCCCCCTTACACACACCACACACACACCCCCCTTACACACACCACACACACACCCCTCTTACACACCACACACACACACCCCTTACACACCACACACACACCCCCCTTACACACCACACACACACCCCCCTTACACACCACACACACACACACCCCTTACACACCACACACACAGCCCTTACACACCACACACACACCCCTTACACACCACACACACCCCTTACACACCACACACACACACAACCCACACACACCACACACACCCCTCACACACCACATACACCACACACACACCCCACACACACACCCCACACACACCACATACACCCCTTACACTCCACACACATCACACACACCCCTCACACACCACATACACCCCTTACACACCACACACACACCACACCCCTTACACACCCCACACACCCCTTACACACCCCACACACCCCTTACACACCCCACACACACCACACCCCTTACACACCCCACCCCTAACACACCACACCCCTTACACACCACACACACACCACACCCAGACACACACACCGCTCACACACCACATACACCCCTTACACACCACACACACACACCTTACACACCACACACACCTTACACAGCACACACACACCCCCCTTACACACCACACACACAACCCCCTTACACACCACACACACACACCACTCCCCTTACACACCACACACACCCCTTACACACCACACACACACACACCCCTTACACACCACACACACACCCCCCTTACACACCACATACACACCCTTACACACCACACACACACACACACCCCTCACACACCCCACACACACACCCCACACACACCACATACACCCCTTACACACCACACACAACCCTCACACACCACACACACCACTCACACACCACATACACCCCTTACACACCACACACACACACACCTTACACACCACACACACACACACCCCACACACACACACACCCCTTACACACCACACACACACACACACACACACACACGCCACACACACCCCTTACACACCACACACATCTTACACCCCACACACACACACCCCTTACACACCACACACAACTTACACCCCACACACACACCCCCCTTACACACCACATACACCTTACACCCCACACACACACCCCCCTTACACACCACACACACCCCCCCGACACACCACACACACACACCCCTTACACACCACACTCACACCCCCCTTACACACCACACACACACACACACCTTACACACCACACACACACTCCCCTTACACACCACACACACACTCCCTTTCCACACCACATACACACACCCCTTACACACCACACTCACACCCCCCTTACACACCACACACACCCCTTACACACACACACACACACACACACACACACCACACACACCCGCCTTACACACCACACACACACCCCTTACACACCACACACACACCACACCCCACACACACCCCTAACACACCACACCCATTACACACCCCTAACACACCTCACCCCTTACACACCACACACCACATACACCCCTTACACACCACACACACACACCTTACACACCACACACACACCACACCCCTTACACACCACACACACACCTTACACACCCCACACACACGCCCCTTACACACCACACACACACCCCCCTTACACACCACACACACACCCCCCTTACACACCACACACACACCCCCCTTACACACCACACACACACCCCCCTTACACACACCACACACACACCCCCCTTACACACACCACACACACACCCCCCTTACACACCACACACACACACCCCTTACACACCACACACACACCCCTTACACACCACACACACACCCCTTACACACCACACACACCCCTCACACACCACATACACCACACACACACACCCCACACACACCACATACACCCCTTACACTCCACACTCATCACACACACCCCTCACACACCACATACACCCCTTACACACCACACACACCCCTTACACACCCCCCACACACCACACCCCTTACACACCCCACCCCTAACACACCACACCCCTTACACACCACACCCCTTACACACCACACCCAGACACACACACCGCTCACACACCACATACACCCCTTACACACCACACACACACACCTTACACACCACACACACCTTACACAGCACACACACACCCCCCTTACACACCACACACACACACCCCTTACACACCACACACACACCACTCCATTTGCACACCACACACACCCCTTACACACCACACACACACACACCCCTTACACACCACACACACACACCCCTTACACACCACACACACACCCCTCACACACCCCATACACCCCTTACACAGCACACACATCACACACACCCCTCACACACCACACACACACCCCTTACGCACCACACACACAACCCTTACAACCACACACACACCACACCCCTTACACACCCCTAACACACCACACCCCTTACACACCCCTAACACACCACACCCCTTACACACCACACACACACCACACCCCTAACACACCGCACACAGACACACACACCCCTCACACACCACATACACCCCTTACACACCACATACACACACCTTACACACCACACACCCCTTAAACACCACACACACACACCCCTTACACACCACACACACACCCCTTACACACCACACACACACCACACCCCTTACATACCACACACACCCCTTACACACCACACACACACCTGTTACACACCACACACACACCCCCCTTACACACCACACACACACCACACCCCTTACACACCACACACGCCCCACACCCATTACACACCACACACACCCCTTACACACCACACACACACCCCTTACACACCACACACACACCCCTTACACACCACACCCACACACCCCTGACACACCACACCCACACACCCCTTACACACCACACACACACCCCCCTTACACACCACACACACACCCCCCTTACACACCACACACACACACACACACCCCACACACACCACACACACCCCTCACACACCATATACACCCCTTACACACCACACACACACCCCTCACACACCACACACAACCCTCACACACCACACACACCCCTCACACACCACACACACACACCTTACACACCACACACACACACACCCCTTACGCACCACACACACACACACACACACACGCCACACACACCCCTTACACACCACACACATCTTACACCCCACACACACACCCCCTTACGCACCACACACACCTTACACCCCACACACACACCCCCCTTACACACCACACACACACCCCCCTTACACACCACACACACACCACACCCCTTACACACCACACACACCCCACACCCCTTACACACCACACACACCCCTTACACACCACACACACCCCTTGCACACCACACACACACCACACCCCTTACACACCACACACACCCCTTACACGCCACACACACACCCCTTACACACCACACACACACACACCCCACACACCCCTTACACACCACACACACACGCCACACATACCCCTCACACACCACACACACACACCTTCCACACCCACACACACCTTACACCCCACACACACACCCCCCTTCCACACCACACACACACCCCCCTTCCACACCACACAAACACCCCCCTTCCACACCACACACACACCCCCCTTCCACACCACACACACACCCCTTACACACCACACACACACCACACCCACACCACACCCCTTACACACCACACACACCCCTTACACACCACACACACACCCCTAACACACCACACACACACCACACCCCTTCCACACCCCTAACACACCACACCCCTTACACACCCCTAACACACCACACCCCAACACACCCGTAACACACCGCACACAGACACACACACCGCTCACACACCACATACACCCCTTACACACCACACACACACACCTTACACACCACACACACACCACACCCCTTCCACACCCCTAACACACCACACCCCTTACACACCACACACACACCACACCCAGACACACACACCACATACACCCCTTACACACCACACACACATACCTTACACACCACACACACCTTACACAGCACACGCACACACCCCTTACACACTACACACACACCCCCCTTACACACCACACACACCTTACACAGCACACGCACACACCCCTTACACACCACACACACACCACTCCCCTTACACACCACACACACACCCCTCCCCTTACACACCACACACACACCCCCCTTACACACCACACACACACCCCCCTTACACACCACACACACACACACACACCCCACACACACCACATACACCCCTTACACACCACACACACATACCTTACACACCACACACACCTTACACAGCACACGCACACACCCCTTACACACTACACACACACCCCCCTTACACACTACACACACACCCCCTTACACACCACACACACACCACTCCCCTTACACACCACACACACACCACTCCCCTTACACACCACACACACACCCCCCTTACACACCACACACACACCCCCCTTACACACCACACACACACACACACACCCCACACACACCACACACACCCCTCACACACCACATACACCCCTTACACACCACACATACACACACACCACACACACCCCTTACACACCACACACATCTTACACCCCACACACACACACCCCTTACACACCACACACAACTTACACCCCACACACACACCCCCTTACACACCACACACACCTTACACCCCACACACACACCCCCCTTACACACCACACACACACCCCCCTTACACACCACACACACACCACACCCCTTACACACCACCCACACCCCTTGCACACCACACACACACCACACCCCTTACACACCACACACACCCCTTGCACACCACACACACACCACACCCCTTACACACCACACACACCCCTTACACGCCACACACACACCCCTTACACACCACACACACACCCCTGACACACCACACACACACACACACCCCACACACCCCTTACACACCACACACACCACACACACCCCTCACACACCACATACACCCCTTACACACCACACACACACCCCTTACACACCACACACACACACACCTTACACACCACACACACACACCTTACACACCACACACACACACCCCCCTTACACACCACACTCACACCCCCCTTACACACCACACACACACCACACCCCTTACACACCACACACACCCCTTACACACCACACACACACACCCCCCTTACACACCACACACACACACCCCCCTTACACACCACACACACACCCCTTACACACACACACACACCCCTTACACACCACTCACACACCCCTTACACACCACACACACACACCACACACACCCCTCACACACCACACACACACACACCTTATACACCACACACACACACACCTTACACACCACACACACACACACCTTACACACCACACACACACCCCCTACACACCACACACACACCCCCCTTACACACCACACACACACCCGCCTTACACACCACACACACACCCCTTACACACCACAAACAAACCCCTTACACACCACACACACACCACACCCCTTACACACCCCTAACACACCACACCCCTTACACACCCCTAACACACCACACACCACATACACCCCTTACACACCACACACACACACCTTACACACCACACACACACCACACCCCACACACACCCCCCTTACACACCACACACACACCCCCCTTACACACCACACACACCCCCCCCTTACACACCACACACACCCCCCCCTTACACACCACACACACCCCCCCCTTACACACCACACACACCCCCCCTTACACACCACACACACACACACCCCTTACACACCACACACACACCCCCCTTACACACCACACACACACACACCTTATACACCACACACACACACACCTTACACACCACACACACACCCCCTACACACCACACACACACCCCCTTACACACCACACACACACCCGCCTTACACACCACACACACACCCCTTACACACCACAAACAAACCCCTTACACACCACACACACACCACACCCCTTACACACCCCTAACACACCACACCCCTTACACACCCCTAACACACCACACACCACATACACCCCTTACACACCACACACACACACCTTACACACCACACCCCACACACACCCCCCTTACACACCACACACACACCCCCCTTACACACCACACACACACCCCCCTTACACACCACACACACACCCCCCTTACACACCACACACACACACCCCTTACACACCACACACACACCCCCCTTACACACCACACACACCCCCCCCTTACACACCACACACACCCCCCCTTACACACCACACACACACACACCCCTTACACACCACACACACACCCCCCTTACACACCACACACACACACACCCCTTACACACCACACACACACCCCCCTTACACACCACACACACACCCCCCTTACACACCACACACACACCCCCCTTACACACCACACACACACACCCCCCTTACACACCACACACACACACCCCCCTTACACACCACACACACACCCCCCTTACACACCACACACACACACCCCTTACACACCACACACACACCCCTTACACACCACACACACACACCCCTTACACACCACACACACACCCCTTACACACCACACACACCCCTTACACACCACAC
Source organism: Stegostoma tigrinum (assembly GCF_030684315.1). Classification (NCBI taxonomy): domain Eukaryota; kingdom Metazoa; phylum Chordata; class Chondrichthyes; order Orectolobiformes; family Stegostomatidae; genus Stegostoma; species Stegostoma tigrinum. Next base: position 75,755,900 of record NC_081357.1, on the reverse strand, counting down.
ACACACACATCCCACACACACCACACACACCACACACACACCCCACACCCCTTACACTCCACACACATCACACACACCCCACACACACCACATACACCCCTTACACACCACACACACACCACACCCCTTACATACCACACACACCCCTTACACACCACACACACACCACACCCCTTACACACCCCACACACCCCTTACACACCCCACACACCCCTTACACACCCCACACACCCCTTACACACCCCACACCCCTTCCACACCCCTAACACACCACACCCCTTACACACCACACACACACCGCTCACACACCACATACACCCCTTACACACCACACACACACACCTTACACACCACACACACCTTACACAGCACACACACACCCCACTTACACACCACACACACACCCCCCTTACACACCACACACACACACACACACGCCACACACACCCCTTACACACCACACACATCTTACACCCCACACACACACCCCCCTTACACACCACACACACCTTACACCCCACACACACACCCCCCTTACACACCACACACACACCCCCCTTACACACCACACACACACCCCCCTGACACACCACACACACACCACACCCCTTACACACCACACACACCCCTTACACACCACACACACCCCTTGCACACCACACACACACCACACCCCTTACACACCACACACACCCCTTACACGCCACACACACACCCCGACACACCACACACACACACACCCCACACACCCCTTACACACCACACACACACACACCCCACACACCCCTTACACACCACACACACACACGCCACACACACCACACACACCCCTCACACACCACACACACCCCTCACACACCACACACACCCACCTTACACACCACACACACACTCCCCTTACACACCACACACACACTCCCTTTCCACACCACACACACCCCTTACACACCACACACACACCACACACACCCCTTACACACCACACACACACCCCTTACACACCACACACACACCCCTTACACACACACACACACACACACACCATACACACCCCTCACACACCACACACACACACACCTTACACACCACACACACATCCCCTTACACACCACACACACCCGCCTTACACGCCACACACACACCCCTTACACACCACACACAAACCCCTTACACACCACACACACACCACACACACACCACACCCCACACACACCCCTAACACACCACACCCCTTACACACCCCTAACACACCTCACCCCTTACACACCACATACCACATACACTCCTTACACACCACACACACACACCTTACACACCACACACACACCACACCCCTTACACACCACACACACGCCCCTTACACACCACACACACACCCCCCTTACACACCACACACACACCCCCCTTACACACCACACACACACCCCCCCCTTACACACCACACACACACCCCCCCCTTACACACCACACACACACCCCCCTTACACACCACACACACACACCCCCCTTACACACCACACACACACACACCCCCCTTACACACCACACACACACACACCCCTTACACACACCACACACACACCCCCCTTACACACCACACACACACACCCCTTACACACCACACACACACACCCCCCTTACACACACCACACACACACCCCCCTTACACACCACACACACACCCCCCTTACACACCACACACACCCCTTACACACCACACACACACCCCTTACACACCACACACACCCCTTACACACCACACACACACACATCCCACACACACCACACACACTCACACCCCTTACACACCACACACCCCTGACACACCACACATACATCCCTTACACACCACGCACACACACCCCTTACACACCACGCACACACCCCTTACACACCACACACACGCCCCTTACACACCACACACACACACCCCTTACACACCACACACACACCACACACACCCGCCCCTCACACACCACACACACCCCTTACACACCACAGACACACACGCACCCCTTACACACCACACACACACCCCTGACACACCACACACACACACCCCTGACACACCACACACACACACCACTTACACACCACACACACCCGCCCCTCACACACCACAGACACACACACACCCCTTACACACCACACACACACACCCCTTACACACCACACACACCGCTTACACACCACACACCCCTTACACACCACACACACACACCCCTTACACACCACCCACACACACCACTTACAGACCACACACACCACTTACAGACCACACACACACACACCCCTTACACACCACACACACACACCCCTTACACACCACACACACACACCCCTTACACACCACTTACAGACCACACACACACACCCCTTACACACCACCCACACACACCACTTACAGACCACACACACCACTTACAGACCACACACACACACACCCCTTACACACCACACACACACACCCCTTACACACCACTTACAGACCACACACACACACACCCCTTACAGACCACACACACACACCTTACACACCACACACACCTTACACACCACACACACCTTACACACACACACACCCCTAACACACCACACACACCCCTTACACACCACACACACCCCTTACACACCACACACACACCACACCCCTACCACACCCCTTACACACCACACACACCACACCCCTTACACACCACACACACACCCCTTACACACCACACACACACACCCCTCACACACCACACACACCCATCACACACCACATACACCCCTCACACACCACATACACCCCTCACACACCACATACACCCCTCACACACCACACACACACACACCTTACAAACCACACACACACTCCCCTTACACACCACATACACACCCCTTACACACCACACACACACCCCTCACACACCACATACACCCCTTACACGCCACACACACACACACCTTACACACCACACACACCTTACACACCACACACACACACACCTTACACACCACACACACCTTACACACCACACACACACATTACACACCACACACACACTCCCCCCTTACACACCACACACACACTCCCCCCTTACACACCACACACACCCCTTACACACCACACACACACCCCCCTTACACACCACACACACACCCCTTACACACCCCTAACACACCACACACACCCCTTACACACCCTTACACACCACACACACACCCCTTACACACCACACACACACACCCCTGACTCACCACACACACACACACACACACAGACCCCTTACACGCCACACACACCCCTTACACACCACACACACCCCTTACACACCACACACACACACCCCTTACACACCACACACACACCCCTGACACACCACACACAAACACACCCCTGACACATCACACACACACACACACCTGACACACCACACACACACACAACCCACACACACCACACACACCCCTCACACACCACATACACCTTACACACCACACACACACACACCTTACACAGCACACACACACACCCCTTACACACCACACACACACACCCCTTACACACCACACACACACACACCCCTTACACACCACACACACACACACCCCTTACACACCACACACGCCTGACACACCACACATACATCCCTTACACACCACACACACACACCCCTTACACACCACACACACACCCGCCTTACACACCACACACACACCCCTTACACACCACACACACACCCCTTACATACCACACACACACCACACCCCTTACACACCCCTAACACACACCACACCCCTAACACACACCACACCCCTTACACACCCCTAACACACCACACACACCCCTTACACACCACACACACCCCTTACACACCACACACACACCCCTTACACACCACACACACACCGCACACACACACCCCTTACACACCACACACACCCCTTACACACCACACACACACACCCCTTACACACCACACACACCCCCTTACACACCACACACACACCCCTTACCCACCACACACACGCCACACCTCTTACACACCACACACACACCCCTTACACACCACACACACACCCCTTACACACCACACACACACACACCCCACACACACCACACACACCCCTTACACACCACACACACACCCCTTACACACCACACACACACCCCTTACACAACACACACACACACCCCACACACACCCCACACACACACACACCCCTTACACACCACACACACCCCTCACACACCACACACACACACACCTTACACACCACACACACACACCTTACACACCACACACACACACACCTTACACACCATACACACACCACACCCCTTCCACACCCCTAACACACCGCACCCCTACACACCCCTAACACACCACACCCCGAACACACCCCTAACACACCACACCCCGAACACACCCCTAACATACCACACCCCTTACACACCGCACACAGACACACACACCGCTCACACACCACATACACCCCTTACACACCACACACACACCCCCCTTACACACCACACACACAACACTCCCCTTACACACCACACACACACCCCTCCCCTTACACACCACACACACCCCCCTTACACACCACACACACACCCCCCTTACACACCACACACACACCCCTTACACACCACACACACACCCCTTACACACCACACACACACACACACCCCACACACACCCCTCACACACCACATACACCCCTTACACACCACACACACACACCTTACACACCACACACACACACATTACACACCACACACACACTCCCCCCTTACACACCACACACACACTCCCCCTTACACACCACACACACACACCCCTTACACACCACACACACACCCCTTACACACCACACACACACACCGCACACACACACCCCTGACACACCACACACACACACACACAGACCCCTTACACACCACACACACCCCTTACACACCACACACACACACCCCTTACAGACCACACACACACCCCTGACACACCACACACAAACACACCCCTGACACATCACACACACACACACCTGACACACCACACACACACACAACCCACACACACCACTCACACCCCTTACACACGACACACACCCCTCACACACGACACACACCCCTCACACACGACACACACCCCTCACACACCCCTCACACACCACATACACCCCTTACACACCACACACACACACACACACCTTACACAGCACACACACACCCCAATTACACACCACACACACACCCCTTACACACCACACACACACACACCCCTTACACACCACACACACACACACCCCTTACACACCACACACCCCTGACACACCACACATACATCCCTTACACACCACGCACACACCCCTTACACACCACACACACACCCCTTACACACCACACACACGCCCCTTACACACCACACACACACACCCCTTACACACCACACACACACACACCCCTCACACACCACACACACCCGCCCCTCACACACCACACACACCCCTTACACACCACAGACACACACACACCCCTTACACACCACACACACACACACCCCTCACACACCACACACACCCGCCCCTCACACACCACACACACCCCTTACACACCACAGACACACACACACCCCTTACACACCACAGACACACACACACCCCTTACACACCACACACACGCACCCCTTACACACCACACACACACCCCTGACACACCACACACACACACCACTTACACACCACACACACCCGCCCCTCACACACCACAGACACACACACACCCCTTACACACCACAGACACACACCCCTTACACACCACACACACACACCCCTTACACACCACACACACACACCCCTTACACACCACACACACCGCTTACACACCACACACCCCTTACACACCACACACACACACCCCTTACACACAACCCACACACACCACTTACAGACCACACACACCACTTACAGACCACACACACACACACCCCTTACACACCACACACACACACCCCTTACACACCACTTACAGACCACACACACACACACCCCTTACACACCACACACACACACACACACACCTTACACACCACACACACACACACACCTTACACACCACACACACCCCTAACACACCACACACACACACACACCCCTAACACACCACACACACACACACCCCTTACACACCACACACACACACACCCCTTACACACCACACACACACCACACCCCTTACACACCACACACACACCCCTTACACACCACACACACACACCCCTCACACACCACACACACCCCTCACACACCACATACACCCCTCACACACCACATACACCCCTCACACACCACATACACCCCTCACACACCACACACACACACACCTTACAAACCACACACACACTCCCCTTACACACCACATACACACCCCTTACACACCACACACACACCGCCCTTACACACCACACACACACCTTACACACCACACACACACCCCTTACACACCACACACTCACCACACCCCTTACACACCCCTAACACACCACACCCCTTACACACCACACCGCTAACACACCGCACACACACACACACACGCCTCACAAACCACATACACCCCTTACACACCACACACACACATACCTTACACACCACACACACACACCCCTTACACACCACACACACACACCTTACACACCACACACACACACCACTTACACACCACACACACCCGCCCCTCACACACCACACACACCCCTTACACACCACAGACACACACACACCCCTTACACACCACACACACCCGCCCCTCACACACCACACACACCCCTTACACACCACAGACACACACCCCTTACACACCACAGACACACACACACCCCTTACACACCACACACACACACCACTTACACACCACACACACCCGCCCCTCACACACCACACACACCCCTTACACACCACAGACACACACACACCCCTTACACACCACACACACCCGCCCCTCACACACCACACACACCCGCCCCTCACACACCACACACACCCCTTACACACCACAGACACATACACACCCCTTACACACCACACACACCCGCCCCTCACACACCACACACACCCCTTACACACCACAGACACACACACACCCCTTACACACCACACACACGCACCCCTGACACACCACACACACACCCCTGACACACCACACACTCACACCACTTACACACCACACACACCCGCCCCTCACACACCACAGACACACACACACCCCTTACACACCACACACACACACCCCTTACACACCACACACACACACCCCTTACACACCACACACACCGCTTACACACCACACACACCACCCACACACACCACTTACACACCACTTACAGACCACACACACACACACCCCTTACACACCACACACACACACCTTACACACCACACACACCTTACACACCACACACACCTTACACACCACACACACCTTACACACCACACACACACTCCCCTTACACACCACACACACACTCCCCTTCCACACCACATACACACTCCCCTTCCACACCACATACACACACCCCTTACACAGCACACACACACCCCTTACACAGCACACACACACCCCTTACACAGCACACACACACTCCCCTTACACACCACACACACACCCCCCTTACACACCACACACACACCCCCCTTACACACCACACACACACACACCTTACAAACCACACACACACTCCCCTTACAAACCACACACACACTCCCCTTACACACCACATACACACCCCTAACACACCACACACACACCCCACACACCACACACACACCCCACACACCACACACACCCCTCACACACCACACACACCCCTCACACACCACATACACCCCTTACACACCACACACACACACACCTTACACACCACACACACACCACACCCCTTACACACCACACACACCTGCCTAACACACCACACACACCCGCCTTACACACCACACACAAACCCCTCACACACCACACACACACCCCTCACACACCACACACACACCCCTTACACACCACACACACACACACACACCCCACACACACCACACACACCCCTCACACACCACATACACCACTTACCCACCACACACACACACCTTACACACCACACACACACACCTTACACACCACACACACACTCCCCCCTTACACACCACACACACACTCCCCCCTTACACACCACACACACACTCCCCCTTACACACCACACACACCCCCCTTACACACCACACACACCCCCCTTACACACCACACACACACCCCTGACACACCACACACACACACACACACACACACACACACACAGACCCCTTACACACCACACACACCCCTTACACACCACACACACACACCCCTTACAGACCACACACACACCCCTGACACACCACACACAAACACACCCCTGACACATCACACACACACACACCTGACACACCACACACACACACAACCCACACACACCACACACACCCCTTACACACGACACACACCCCTCACACACGACACACACCCCTCACACACCACATACACCCCAACACACACCACATACACCCCTTACACACCACGCACACACACACACACACACCTTACACACCACACACACACACACCTTACACACCACACACACACACACCTTACACACCACACACACACCCCAATTACACACCACACACACACCCCTTACACACCACACACACACCCCTTACACACCACACACACACCCCTTACACACCACACACACACACACGTTACACACCACACACACACACACCCCTTACACACCACACACCCCTGACACACCACACACCCCTGACACACCACACATACATCCCTTACACACCACGCACACACACCCCTTACACACCACACACACACACCCCTTACACACCACACACACGCCCCTTACACACCACACACACGCCCCTTACACACCACACACACACACCCCTTACACACCACACACACACACACCCCTCACACACCACACACACCCGCCCCTCACACACCACACACACCCCTTACACACCACAGACACACACACACCCCTTACACACCACAGACACACACACACCCCTTACACACCACACACACGCACCCCTGACACACCACACACACGCACCCCTGACACACCACACACACACACCACTTACACACCACACACACCCGCCCCTCACACACCACAGACACACACACACCCCTTACACACCACACACACGCACCCCTGACACACCACACACACACCACACACACACACCCCTTACACACCACACACACACACCCCTTACACACCACACACACCGCTTACACACCACACACCCCTTACACACCACACACACACACCCCTTACACACCACCCACACACACCACTTACAGACCACACACACACACACCCCTTACACACCACACACACACACCCCTTACACACCATTTACAGACCACACACACACACACCCCTTACACACCACACACACACACCTTACACACCACACACACACACACACACACCTTACACACCACACACACACACACACACCTTACACACCACACACACCTTACACACCACACACACCTTACACACCACACACACACACCCCTAACACACCACACACACACACACACACCTTACACACCACACACACACCACACCCCTTACACACCACACACACACCACACCCCTTACACACCACACACACACCCCTTACACACCACACACACACCCCTTACACACCACACACACACCCCTTACACACCACACACACACACCCCTCACACACACCCCTCACACACCACACACACCCATCACACACCACATACACCCCTCACACACCACATACACCCCTCACACACCACACACACACACACCTTACAAACCACACACACACTCCCCTTACACACCACACACACACCCCCCTTACACACCACACACACACCCCCCTTACACACCACACACACACCCCCCTTACACACCACACACACACCTTACACACCACACACACACACACACCTTACAAACCACACACACACTCCCCTTACACACCACATACACACCCCTTACACACCGCCCTTACACACCACACACACACCTTACACACCACACACACACCCCTTACACACCACACACTCACCACACCCCTTACACACCCCTAACACACCACACCCACACCACACCGCTAACACACCGCACACACACACACACACGCCTCACAAACCACACACACACACACCTTACACACCACACACACACCCCCCTTACACACCACACACACCCACCTTACACACCACACACACCCCTTACACAGCACACACACACCCCTTACACAGCACACACACACCCCTTACACACCACACACACACCCCACTTACACACCACACACACACCCCCCTGACACACCACACACACACCACACCCCTTACACACCACACACACACACCCCACACACCCCTTACACACCACACACACACACACACACACACACACACGCGCCACACACACCCCTTACACACCACATACACCCCTTACACACCACACACACACACCTCACACACCACACACACACACACCTTACACACCACACACACACCCCTTACACACCACACACACGCCACACACACCACACACACCCCTCACACACCACACACACGCCACACACACACACAGACTCCCCTTACACACCACACACACACTCCCCTTCCACACCACATACACACACCCCTTACACACCACACTCACACCCCCCTTACACACCACACACACACCCCTTACACACCACACACACACCACACCCCTTACACACCACACACACACTCCTTACACACCACACACACACCCCTTACACACCACACACACACACCCCACACACACCCCTTACGCACCACACACACACACCTTACACACCACACACACACCCCACACACCACACACACACCCCACACACCACACACACCCCTTACACACCACACACACACACACCACACACACGCACCCCTTGCACACCACACACACACACCCCTTACAGACCACACACACACCCCTGACACACCACACACAAACACACCCCTGACACATCACACACACACACACCTGACACACCACACACACACACAACCCACACACACCACACACACCCCTTACACACGACACACACCCCTCACACACGACACACACCCCTCACACACCACATACACCCCTCACACACCACATACACCCCAACACACACCACATACACCCCTTACACACCACACACACACACACACACACACCTTACACACCACACACACACACACACCTTACACAGCACACACACACCCCAATTACACACCACACACACACCCCTTACACACCACACACACACCCCTTACACACTACACACAGACACACCTTACACACTACACACACACACACGTTACACACCACACACACACACACCCCTGACACACCACACATACATCCCTTACACACCACGCACACACACCCCTTACACACCACACACACACCCCTTACACACCACACACACGCCCCTTACACACCACACACACACACCCCTTACACACCACACACACACACCCCTTACACACCACACACACCCGCCCCTCACACACCACACACACCCCTTACACACCACAGACACACACACACCCCTTACACACCACAGACACACACACACCCCTTACACACCACACACACGCACCCCTGACACACCACACACACACACCCCTGACACACCACACACACACACACCACTTATACACCACACACACCCGCCCCTCACACACCACAGACACACACACACCCCTTACACACCACAGGCACACACCCCTCACACACCACACACACACCACACACACACACCCCTTACACACCACACACACACACACCCCTTACACACCACACACACACCCACCCCTTACACACCACACATACCGCTTACACACCACACACCCCTTACACACCACACACACACACACACCCCTTACACACCACCCACACACACCACTTACAGACCACACACACACACACCCCTTACACACCACACACACACACCCCTTACACACCACTTACAGACCACACACACACACACACACACACCTTACACACCACACACACCTTACACACCACACACACACACACCCCTAACACACCACACACACACACACCCCTTACACACCACACACACCACACCCCTTACACACCACACACACACCACACCCCTTACACACCACACACACACCACACCCCTTACACACCACACACACACCCCTTACACACCACACACACACACCCCTCACACACCACACACACCCATCACACACCACATACACCCCTCACACACCACATACACCCCTCACACACCACACACACACACCTTACAAACCACACACACACTCCCCTTACACACCACACACACACCCCCCTTACACACCACACACACACCCCCCTTACACACCACACACACACCCCCCTTACACACCACACACACACCCCCCTTACACACCACACACACACACACCTTACAAACCACACACACACTCCCCTTACAAACCACACACACACTCCCCTTACAAACCACACACACACTCCCCTTACACACCACATACACACCCCTTACACACCACACACACACCGCCCTTACACACCACACACACACCTTACACACCACACACACACCACACCCCTTACACACCCCTAACACACCACACCCCTTACACACCACACACACACCACACCACACACACACACACACACACGCCTCACAAACCACATACACCCCTTACAGACCACACACACCCCCCTTACACACCACACACAGCCACCTTACACACCACACACACACCACACTTACACACCACACACACACACCCCTTACACACCACACACACACCCCTCACACACCACACACACCCCTCACACACCACACACACCCCTTACACACCACACACACACACCCCACACACACCACACACGCCCCTTACACACCACACACACCCCTCACACACCACGTAAACCCCTTACACACCACACACACACACCCCTTACACACCACAGACACACACACACCCCTTACACACCACAGACACACACACACCCCTTACACACCACACACACGCACCCCTGTCACACCACTCACACACACCCCTGACACACCACACACACACACCACTTATACACCACACACACCCGCCCCTCACACACCACAGACACACACACACCCCTTACACACCACAGGCACACACCCCTTACACACCACACACACACCACACACACACACCCCTTACACACCACACACACACACACCCCTTACACACCACACACACACCCACCCCTTACACACCACACACACACACCCCTTACACACCACACACACCGCTTACACACCACACACCCCTTACACACCACACACACACACACACCCCTTACACACCACCCACACACACCACTTACAGACCACACACACACACACCCCTTACACACCACACACACACACCCCTTACACACCACTTACAGACCACACACACACACACACACACACCTTACACACCACACACACCTTACACACCACACACACACACACCCCTAACACACCACACACACACACACCCCTTACACACCACACACACCACACCCCTTACACACCACACACACACCACACCCCTTACACGCCACACACACACCACACCCCTTACACGCCACACACACACCACACCCCTTACACACCACACACACACACCCCTCACACACCACACACACCCATCACACACCACATACACCCCTCACACACCACATACACCCCTCACACACCACACACACACACCTTACAAACCACACACACACTCCCCTTACACACCACACACACACCCCCCTTACACACCACACACACACACACCTTACAAACCACACACACACTCCCCTTACAAACCACACACACACTCCCCTTACAAACCACACACACACTCCCCTTACACACCACATACACACCCCTTACACACCACACACACACCGCCCTTACACACCACACACACACCTTACACACCACACACACACCACACCCCTTACACACCCCTAACACACCACACCCCTTACACACCACACACACACCACACCACACACACACACACACACACGCCTCACAAACCACATACACCCCTTACAGACCACACACACCCCCCTTACACACCACACACAGCCACCTTACACACCACACACACACCACACTTACACACCACACACACACACCCCTTACACACCACACCCACACCCCACTTACACACCACACCCACACCCCTAACACACCACACACACCCCTTACACAGCACACACACACCCCTTACACAGCACACACACACCCCTTACACAGCACACACACACCCCACTTACACACCACACACACACCCCCCTGACACACCACACACACACCACACCCCTTACACACCACACACACACCACACCCCTTACACACCACACACACACCCCCCTTACACACCACACACACACACCCCACACACCCCTTACACACCACACACACACACACACACACACACACGCGCCACACACACCCCTTACACACCACATACACCCCTTACACACCACACACACACACCTTACACACCACACACACACACACCTTACACACCACACACACACCCCTTACACACCACACACACACCCCTTACACACCACACACACACACCACACACACCCCTTACACACCACACACACCCCTTACACACCACACACACACACCTTACACACCACACACACCTTACACACCACACACACACTCCCCTTACACACCACACACACACTCCCCTTCCACACCACATACACACTCCCCTTCCACACCACATACACACACCCCTTACACACCACACTCACACCCCCCTTACACACCACACACACACCCCTTACACACCACACACACACCCCTTACACACCACACACACACCACACCCCTTACACACCACACACACACTCCTTACACACCACACACACACCCCTTACACACCACACACACACACCCCACACACACCCCTTACACACCACACACACACCCCCTTACACACCACACACACACCCCACACACCACACACACACACACACCTTACACACCACACACACACCACACCCCTTACACACCACACACACCTGCCTAACACACCACACATACCCGCCTTACACACCACACACACACCCCTTACACACCACACACAAACCCCTTACACACCACACACCTTACACACCCCTTACACACCCGTAACACACCACACCCCTAACACACCGCACACAGACACACACACTCCTCACACACCACATACACCCCTTACACACCACACACACCTTACACACCACACACACACCCCCCTTACACACCACACACACACACCCCTTACACACCACACACACACACCCCTTACACACCACACACACACACCCCTTACACACCACACACACACACCCCTTACACACCACACACACACACACCCCCCTTACACACCACACACACACCCCCCTTACACACCACACACACACCCCCCTTACACACCACACACACACACCCCCCTTACACACCACACACACACACCCCTTACACACCACACACACAGCACACACACCCCTCACACACCACATACACCACACACACACCCCACACACACACCCCACACACACCACATACACCCCTTACACACCACACACATCACACACACCCCTCACACACCACATACACACCCCTTACACACCACACACACAACCCTTACACACCACACACACACCATACCCCTTACACACCCCTAACACACCACACCCCTTACACACCACACACACACCACACCCCTAACACACCGCACACAGACACACACACCCCTCACACACCACATACACCCCTTACACACCACACACACACCCCTTAAACACCACACACACACACCCCTTACACACCACACACCCCTTACACACCACACACACACACCCCTTACACACCACACACACACCACACCCCTTACACACCACACACACACCACACCCCTTACACACCACACACACACCCCTCCCACACACCACACACACACAACCCCACACACCACACACACACACCCCCCTTACACACCACACACACACCACACCCCTTACACACCACATACACCCCTTACACACCACACACATCCCTTACACACCCCTCACACACCCCTTACACACCACACACACCCCTTACACACCACACACACAACCCTTACACACCACACACACACCCCTTACACACCACACACACACCCCTTACACACCACACACACACCCCTTACACACCACACACACACACCCCTTACACACCACACACACACACCCCTTACACACCACACACACACCCCTTACACACCACACACACACACCCCTTACACACCACACACACACACCCCACACACCACACACACCCCACACACCCCTTACACACCACACACAACCCTCACACACCACATACACCCCTCACACACCACACACACCCCTCACACACCACACACACACTCCCCTTACACACCACACACACACTCCCCTTACACACCACACACACACCCCCCTTACACACCATACACACACCCCCCTTACACACCACACACACACGCCCCTTACACACCACACACACCCCTTACACACCTCACACACGCACCTTACACACCACACACACACACACCCCACACACCCCTTACACACCACACACACCCCTTACACACCACACACACCCCTCACACACCACATACACCCCTTACACACCACACACACACTCACCTTACACACCACACAGACACACCTTACACACCACACACACACACCTTACACACCACACACACACACCTTACACACCACACACACCACTCCCCTTACACACCACACACACCCCTTACACACCACACACACACACACCCCACACACCCCTCACACACCACACACACACCCCTTACACACCACACACACCCCTTACACACCACATACACCCCTTAGACACCACACACACACGCACCTTCCACACCACACACACAACCCCCTTACACACCACACACACACACCCCTTACACACCACACACACACCACACCCCTTACACACCACACACACACCCCTTACACATCACACACACACACCCCTTACACACCACACACACACCACACCCCTTACACACCACACACACACCCCTTACACACCACACACACACCCCTTACACACCACACACACACCCCTTACACACCACACACACACACGCACCCCACACACCACACACACACACCCCCCACAAACCACACACACACAGCCCCCACACACCACACACACACACCCCCCACACACCACACACACACACTCCCCTTACACACCACACACACACACCCCCCTTACACACCACACACACACACCCCCCTTACATACCACACACACACACCCCCCTTACACACCACACACCCCTTACACACCACACACACACACCCTTACACACCACACACACACCCCCCTTACACACCACACACACACACCCCTGACACACCACACACACCCCACACCCCTTACACACCACACACACACCACACCCCTTACACACCACACACACCCCACACCCCTTACACACCACACACACACCCCTTACACACCACACACACACCCCTTACACACCACACACACACACCCCTCACACACCACACACACACACCCCTCACACACCACACACACCCCTCACACACCACACACACACCCCTTACACATCACACACACACACCCCTTACACACCACACACACACACCCCTTACACACCACACACACACACAGCCCACACAACCCTCACACACCACATACACCCCTTACACACCACACACACACGCACCTTACACACCACACACACACTCCCCTTACACACCACACACACACCCCCCTTACACACCATACACACACCCGCTTACACACCACACACACACACCCCTTACACACCACACACACACCACACCCCTTACACACCACACACACCCCTTACACACCACACACACGCACTTTACACACCACACACACACCCCTTACACACCACACACACACCCCCCTTACACACCACACACACACCCCCCTTACACACCACACACACCCCTTACACACCACACACACACCCCTTACCCACCACACACACACACACCCCACATACCCCTCACACACCACACACACCCCTTACACACCACACACACACACCCCACACACACACACACCCCTTACACACCACACACACCCCTTACACACCACACACACACACACACCTTACACACCACACAGACACACCTTACACACCACACACACACACCTTACACACCACACACACCTTACACACCACACACACCTTACACAGCACACACACACACCCCTTACACACCACACACACACACCCCTTACACACCACACACACACCCCCCTTACACACCACACACACACCCCCTTACACACCACACACACCACTCCCCTTACACACCACACACACCCCTTACACACCACACACACATCCCTTACACACCACACACACATCCCTTACACACCACACACACAAACACCCCACACACCCCTCACACACCACACACACCCCTTACACACCCCACACACACACACACCCCTTACACACCACACACACCCCTCACACACCACACACACCCCTTAGACACCACACACACACACACCTTACACACCACACACACAACCCCCTTACACACCACACACACAACCCCCTTACACACCACACACACACCACACCCCTTACACACCACACACACCCCTTACACACCACACACACCCCTTACACACCACACACACACCCCTTACACACCACACACAAACCACACCCCTTACACACCACACACAAACCACACCCCTTCCACACCCCTAACACACCACACCCCTTACACACCCCTAACACACCACACACACACCACACCCCTAACACACCGCACACAGACACACACACCGCTCACACACCACATACACCCCTTACACACCACACACACACACCTTACACAGCACACACACACCCCCCTTACACACCACACACACACCCCCTTACACACCACTCCCCTTACACACCACACACACACCCCTTACACACCATACACACACCCCCCTTACACAACACACACACACCCCTGACACACCACACACACACCCCTGACACACCACACACACACACACACAAACCCCACACACTCCACACACACCCCTTACACCCCACACACACACCTTACACACCACACACACCTTACACACCACACACACACACCTTACACACCACACACACACCTTACACACCACACACACACTCCCCCCTTACACACCACACACACACCCCCCCCTTACACACCACACACACACCCCCCTTACACACCACACACACACCCCCCTTACACACCACACACACACCCCTTACACACCACACACACACCACACCCCTTGCACACCCCTAACACACCACACACACCCCTTACACACCACACACACACCGCTTACACACCACACACACACACCGCACACACACACACACACAGATCCCTTACACACCACACACACACACCCCTGACACACCACACACACACACCGCACACACACACACACAGATCCCTTACACACCACACACACCCCTTACACACCACACACACACCCCTGACACACCACACACAAACACACCTTACACACCACACACACACCCCTGACACACCACACACAAACACACCTCTGACACACCACACACACACCCCTGACACACCACACACACCCCTTACACACCACACACACCCCTTACACACGACACACACCACATGCACCCCTCACACACCACATACACCCCTTACACACCACACACCCACACCCCTTACACACCACACACACACACACACACCCCTTACACACCACACACACACCCCTGACACACCACACACACCCCTGACACACCACACACACACACCCCTGACATACCACACACACACACCCCTGACATACCACACACACACACCTCACACACACCCCACACACACCCCTTACAAACCACACACACACACCCCTTACACACCACACACACACACCCCTTACACACCACACACACACACACACCCCTGACACACCACACACACACACCCCTGACACACCACACACACACACCCCTGACACACCACACACACACACACACACCCCTGACACACCACACACACAGACCCCTGACACACCACACACACACACCGCTTACACACCACAAACACATCCCTTACACACCACACACACACACCCCACACACTCCCCACACACACACCCCTTACACACCACACACACACACCCCTTACACACCACACACACACACCCCTGACACACCACACATACATCCCTTACACACCACACACACACACCCCTTACACACCCCTCACACACCCCTCACACCCCTGACACACCACACACACACACCCCTGACACACCACACACACACAGACACACACCCCTGACACACCACACACACACACCCCTTACACACCACACACACCCCTGACACACCACACACACACACCCCACACACACCCCTTACACACCACACACACACACCCCTTCCACACCACACACACACACACACACACACACACACCTTCCACACCACACACACACACACACACACACACACACACACACCCCTTAAACACCACACACACACACACACACACCCCTGACACAACACACACACACACACACACCCCTGACACAACACACACACACACACACCACTGACACACCACACACACACACCGCTTACACACCACAAACACACCCCTTACACACCACACACAGACACACCCCACATACACACCCCACACCACACACACACACCCGTAACACACCACACACACACACACACACACACACACCCCTGACACACCACACACACACACACACACCCCTGACACACCACACACACACCCCTTACACACCACACACACACACCGCTTACACACCACAAACACACCCCTTACACACCACACACAGGCACACCCCACAGACACACCCCACACACACACCCCACACCACACACACACACCCCTTACACACCACACACACACACACCCCTTACACAACACACACACACACCCCTCACACAACACACACACCCCTGACACACCACACACACACACCCCACACACACCCCTTACACAACACACACACACACCCCTCACACATCACACACACCCCTCACACACCACACACACCCCTTACACACCACACACACACACCCCTTACACACACCCCTTACACACCACACACCCCACACACACCACACACGCCCCTTACACACCACACACACCCCTCACACACCACGTAAACCCCTTACACACCACACACACACACACACCCCTTACACACCACACACACACACACCCCTTACACACCACACACACACCCCTGACACACCACACACACACACCCCTTACACACCACACACAGACACACCCCACACACACACCCCACACCACACACACACACCCCTTACACACCACACACACACACACACACCCCTGACACACCACACACACACACCCCTGACACACCACACACACACCCCTTACACACCACACACACACCGCTTACACACCACAAACACACCCCTTACACACCACACACAGACACACCCCACAGACACACCCCACACACACACCCCACAGACACACCCCACACACACACCCCACACCACACACACACACCCCACACCACACACACACACACCCCTTACACACCACACACACACACACCCCTTACACACCACACACACACATACCTCTTACACACCACACACACACACCCCCCTTACACACCACACACACACACCCCTCACACACCCGCCCCTCACACACCACACACACCCCTTACACACCACACACACACACACACAGCCCTTACACACCACACACACGCACCCCTTACACACCACACACACACCCCTTACACACCACACACACATGCCCCTCACACACCACACACACCTGCCCCTCACACACCACACACACACACCCCTGACACACCACACATACATCCCTTACACACCACACACCCACACCCCTTACACACCACACACACACACACACACCCCTTACACACCACACACACACCCCTGACACACCACACACACCCCTGACACACCACACACACACACCCCTGACATACCACACACACACACCCCTGACATACCACACACACACACCTCACACACACCCCACACACACCCCTTACAAACCACACACACACACCCCTTACACACCACACACACACACCCCTTACACACCACACACACACACACACCCCTGACACACCACACACACACACCCCTGACACACCACACACACACACCCCTGACACACCACACACACACACACACACCCCTGACACACCACACACACACACCCCTGACACACCACACACACACACTGCTTACACACCACAAACACATCCCTTACACACCACACACACACACCCCACACACTCCCCACACACACACCACACACACACACCCCTTACACACCACACACACACACCCCTGACACACCACACATACATCCCTTACACACCACACACACACACCCCTTACACACCCCTCACACACCCCTCACACCCCTGACACACCACACACACACACCCCTGACACACCACACACACACAGACACACACCCCTGACACACCACACACACACACACCCCTTACACACCACACACACCCCGACACACCACACACACACACCCCACACACACCCCTTACACACCACACACACACACCCCTTCCACACCACACACACACACACACACACACACACACACCCCTTAAACACCACACACACACACACACACACCCCTGACACAACACACACACACACACACACCCCTGACACAACACACACACACACACACCACTGACACACCACACACACACACCGCTTACACACCACAAACACACCCCTTACACACCACACACAGACACACCCCACATACACACCCCACACCACACACACACACCCGTAACACACCACACACACACACACACACACACCCCTGACACACCACACACACACACACACACCCCTGACACACCACACACACACCCCTTACACACCACACACACACACCGCTTACACACCACAAACACACCCCTTACACACCACACACAGACACACCCCACAGACACACCCCACACCACACACACACACCCCTTACACACCACACACACACACCCCTTACACACCACACACACACACCCCTTACACACCACACACACACACACCCCTTACACCACACACACACATACCTCTTACACACCACACACACACACACCCCTTACACACCACACACACACACACCCCTTACACACCACACACACACACCCCTCACACACCCGCCCCTCACACACCACACACACCCCTTACACACCACACACACACACACGCAGCCCTTACACACCACACACACACCCCTTACACACCACACACACACCCCTTACACACCACACACACACCCCTTACACAACACACACACACACCCCTCACACAACACACACACACACCCCTCACACACCACACACACCCCTCACACACCACACACACACACCCCTTACACACCACAAACACACACCCCACACACACCACACACGCCCCTTACACACCACACACACCCCTCACACACCACGTAAACCCCTTACACACCACACACACACACACCCCCCTTACACACCACACACACACACACCCCTTACACACCACACACACACCCCTGACACACCACACACACACACACCCCTGACACACCACACACACACACCCCTGACACACCACACACACACACGCACCCCTGACACACCTCACACACACACGCACCCCTGACACACCTCACACACACACACACCACACACACACACACACCACACACACACCCCTTACACACCACACACACACACCCCTTACACAACACACACACACACCCCTCACACAACACACACACACACCCCTCACACACCACACACACACCGCTTAAACACCACAAACACACCCCTTACACACCACACACAGACACACCTCACACACACACCCCACACCACACACACACACCCCTGACACACCACACACACACCCCTGACACACCACACACACACACCCCTTACACACCACACACACACACCGCTTACACACCACAAACACACCCCTTACACACCACACACAGACACACCCCACAGACACACCCCACACACACACCCCACACCACACACACACACACCCCTTACACACCACACACACACACACCCCTTACACCACACACACACATACCTCTTACACACCACACACACACACCCCCCTTACACACCACACACACACACCCCCCTTACACACCACACACACACACCCCTCACACACCCGCCCCTCACACACCACACACACCCCTTACACACCACACACACACACACACAGCCCTTACACACCACACACACGCACCCCTTACACACCACACACACACCCCTTACACAACACACACACACACCCCTCACACATCACACACACCCCTCACACACCACACACACCCCTTACACACCACACACACCCCTTACACACCACACACACACACCCCTTACACACCACACACACACACCCCTTACACACCACACACCCCACACACACCACACACGCCCCTTACACACCACACACACCCCTCACACACCACGTAAACCCCTTACACACCACACACACACACCCCTTACACACCACACACACACACACCCCTTACACACCACACACACACCCCTGACACACCACACACACACACCCCTTACACACCACACACAGACACACCCCACACACACACCCCACACACACACCCCACACCACACACACACACCCCTTACACACCACACACACACACACACACCCCTGACACACCACACACACACACCCCTGACACACCACACACACACACCCCTTACACACCACACACACCCCTTACACACCACACACACCCCTTACACACCACACACACACCGCTTACACACCACAAACACACCCCTTACACACCACACACAGACACACCCCACAGACACACCCCACACACACACCCCACACACACACCCCACACCACACACACACACACCCCTTACACACCACACACACCCCTTACACACCACACACACACACACCCCTTACACACCACACACACACATACCTCTTACACACCACACACACACACACCCCTTACACAACACACACACACACCCCTCACACATCACACACACCCCTCACACACCACACACACACCTGACACACCACACACACACACCCCTGACACACCACACACACGCACCCCTTACACACCACACACACACCCCTTACACAACACACACACACACCCCTCACACATCACACACACCCCTCACACACCACACACACCCCTTACACACCACACACACCCCTTACACACCACACACACACACCCCTTACACACCACACACACACACCCCTTACACACCACACACCCCACACACACCACACACGCCCCTTACACACCACACACACCCCTCACACACCACGTAAACCCCTTACACACCACACACACCCCTTACACACCACACACACACACACACAGCCCTTACACACCACACACACGCAACCCTTACACACCAGCCCCTCACACACCACACACACCCCTTACACACCACACACACACACACACAGCCCTTACACACCACACACACGCAACCCTTACACACCACACACACACCCCTTACACACCACACACACATGCCCCTCACACACCACACACACCTGCCCCTCACACACCACACACATCCCTTGCACACCACACACACACGCCTTACACACCACATACACACCCCTTGCACACCACACACACACACCCTTTACACAACACACACACACACCCCTCACACACCACACACGCCCCTTACACACCACACACACCCCTCACACACCACGTAAACCCCTTACACACCACACACACACACACCCCTGACACACCACACACACACACCCCTGACACACCACACACACACACGCACCCCTGACACACCTCACACACACACACACCACACACACACACACACCACACACACACCCCTTACACACCACACACACACACCCCTTACACACCACACACACACACCCCTTACACAACACACACACACACCCCTCACACACCACACACACCCCTCACACACCACACACACCCCTTACACACCACACACACACACCGCTTACACACCACAAACACACCCCTTACACACCACACACAGACACACCCCACACACACCACACACACACACACACACACACACCCCTGACACACCACACACACACCCCTGACACATCACACACACACACCCCTTACACACCACACACACACACCGCTTACACACCACTAACACACCCCTTACACACCACACACAGACACACCCCACAGACACACCCCACACACACACCCCTTACACACCACACACACACACACCCCTTACACACCACACACACACACACCCCTTACACACCACACACACACACACCCCTTACACACCACACACACACCACACACACACACCCCTTACACCACACACACACATACCTCTTACACACCACACACACACACCCCCCTTACACACCACACACACACACCCCTCGCACACCCGCCCCTCACACACCACACACACACACACACACACAGCCCTTACACACCACACACACGCACCCCTTACACACCACACACACACCCCTTACACACCACACACACACCCCTTACACACCACACACACATGCCCCTCACACACCACACACACCTGCCCCTCACACACCACACACACCCCTTGCACACCACACACACACGCCTTACACACCACATACACACCCCTTGCACACCACACACACACACCCCTTACACAACACACACACACACCCCTCACACACCACACACGCCCCTTACACACCACACACACCCCTCACACACCACGTAAACCCCTTACACACCACACACACACACCCCTTACACACCACACACACACACACCCTTTACACACCACACACACACCCCTGACACACCACACACACACACCCCTGACACACCACACACACACACCCCTGACACACCACACACACGCACCCCTTACACACCACACACACACCCCTTACACAACACACACACACACCCCTCACACATCACACACACCCCTCACACACCACACACACCCCTTACACACCACACACACCCCTTACACACCACACACACACACCCCTTACACACCACACACACACACCCCTTACACACCACACACACCCGCCCCTCACACACCACACACATCCCTTGCACACCACACACACACGCCTTACACACCACATACACACCCCTTGCACACCACACACACACACCCTTTACACAACACACACACACACCCCTCACACACCACACACGCCCCTTACACACCACACACACCCCTCACACACCACGTAAACCCCTTACACACCACACACACACACACCCCTGACACACCACACACACACACCCCTGACACACCACACACACACACGCACCCCTGACACACCTCACACACACACACACCACACACACACACACACCACACACACACCCCTTACACACCACACACACACACCCCTTACACACCACACACACACACCCCTTACACAACACACACACACACCCCTCACACACCACACACACCCCTCACACACCACACACACCCCTTACACACCACACACACACACCGCTTACACACCACAAACACACCCCTTACACACCACACACAGACACACCCCACACACACCACACACACACACACACACACACACCCCTGACACACCACACACACACCCCTGACACATCACACACACACACCCCTTACACACCACACACACACACCGCTTACACACCACTAACACACCCCTTACACACCACACACAGACACACCCCACAGACACACCCCACACACACACCCCTTACACACCACACACACACACACCCCTTACACACCACACACACACACACCCCTTACACACCACACACACACACACCCCTTACACACCACACACACACCACACACACACACCCCTTACACCACACACACACATACCTCTTACACACCACACACACACACCCCCCTTACACACCACACACACACACCCCTCGCACACCCGCCCCTCACACACCACACACACACACACACACACAGCCCTTACACACCACACACACGCACCCCTTACACACCACACACACACCCCTTACACACCACACACACACCCCTTACACACCACACACACATGCCCCTCACACACCACACACACCTGCCCCTCACACACCACACACACCCCTTGCACACCACACACACACGCCTTACACACCACATACACACCCCTTGCACACCACACACACACACCCCTTACACAACACACACACACACCCCTCACACACCACACACGCCCCTTACACACCACACACACCCCTCACACACCACGTAAACCCCTTACACACCACACACACACACCCCTTACACACCACACACACACACACCCTTTACACACCACACACACACCCCTGACACACCACACACACACACCCCTGACACACCACACACACACACCCCTGACACACCACACACACGCACCCCTTACACACCACACACACACCCCTTACACAACACACACACACACCCCTCACACATCACACACACCCCTCACACACCACACACACCCCTTACACACCACACACACCCCTTACACACCACACACACACACCCCTTACACACCACACACACACACCCCTTACACACCACACACCCCACACACACCACACACGCCCCTTACACACCACACACACCCCTCACACACCACGTAAACCCCTTACACACCACACACACACACACACCCCTTACACACCACACACACACACACCCCTTACACACCACACACACACCCCTGACACACCACACACACACACCCCTTACACACCACACCCCTTACACACCACACACAGACACACCCCACACACACACCCCACACCACACACACACACCCCTGACACACCACACACACACCCCTGACACACCACACACACACACCCCTTACACACCACACACACACACCGCTTACACACCACAAACACACCCCTTACACACCACACACAGACACACCCCACAGACACACCCCACACACACACCCCACACCACACACACACACACCCCACAGACACACCCCACACACACACCCCACACCACACACACACACACCCCTTACACACCACACACACACACACCCCTTACACCACACACACACATACCTCTTACACACCACACACACACACCCCCCTTACACACCACACACACACACCCCTCACACACCCGCCCCTCACACACCACACACACCCCTTACACACCACACACACACACACACAGCCCTTACACACCACACACACGCACCCCTTACACACCACACACACACCCCTTACACAACACACACACACAGCCCTCACACATCACACACACCCCTCACACACCACACACACCCCTTACACACCACACACACCCCTTACACACCACACACACACACCCCTTACACACCACACACACACACCCCTTACACACCACACACCCCACACACACCACACACGCCCCTTACACACCACACACACCCCTCACACACCACGTAAACCCCTTACACACCACACACACACACACACCCCTTACACACCACACACACACACCCCTTACACACCACACACACACCCCTGACACACCACACACACACACCCCTTACACACCACACACAGACACACCCCACACACACACCCCACACACACACCCCACACCACACACACACACCCCTTACACACCACACACACACACACACACCCCTGACACACCACACACACACACCCCTGACACACCACACACACACACCCCTTACACACCACACACACCCCTTACACACCACAC
Organism: Stegostoma tigrinum; assembly: GCF_030684315.1. Taxonomy (NCBI): domain Eukaryota; kingdom Metazoa; phylum Chordata; class Chondrichthyes; order Orectolobiformes; family Stegostomatidae; genus Stegostoma; species Stegostoma tigrinum. The sequence goes on along the minus strand of NC_081357.1, from coordinate 75,725,867 downwards.
ACACCCCTTACACACCACAAACACACCCCTTACACACCACACACAGACACACCCCACACACACACCCCACAGACACACCCCACACCACACACACACACCCCACACACACCCCTTACACACCACACACACACACACACACACCTTACACACCACACACACACATACCTCTTACACACCACACACACACACCCCCCTTACACACCACACACACACACCCCTCACACACCCGCCCCTCACACACCACACACACCCCTTACACACCACACACACACACACACAGCCCTTACACACCACACACACGCACCCCTTACACACCACACACACACCCCTTACACACCACACACACACCCCTTACACACCACACACACATGCCCCTCACACACCACACACACCTGCCCCTCACACACCACACACATCCCTTGCACACCACACACACACGCCTTACACACCACATACACACCCCTTGCACACCACACACACACACCCTTTACACAACACACACACACACCCCTCACACACCACACACGCCCCTTACACACCACACACACCCCTCACACACCACGTAAACCCCTTACACACCACACACACACACACCCCTTACACACCACACACACACCCCTGACACACCACACACACACACACCCCTGACACACCACACACACACACCCCTGACACACCACACACACACACGCACCCCTGACACACCTCACACACACACACACCACACACACACACACACCACACACACACCCCTTACACACCACACACACACACCCCTTACACACCACACACACACACCCCTTACACAACACACACACACACCCCTCACACACCACACACACCCCTCACACACCACACACACCCCTTACACACCACGCACACACACCGCTTACACACCACAAACACACCCCTTACACACCACACACAGACACACCCCACACACACCACACACACACACACACACACACACCCCTGACACACCACACACACACACACACACACCCCTGACACATCACACACACACACCCCTTACACACCACACACACACACCGCTTACACACCACTAACACACCACACACACACACCCCTTACACCACACACACACATACCTCTTACACACCACACACACACACCCCCCTTACACACCACACACACACACCCCTCGCACACCCGCCCCTCACACACCACACACACACACACACACACAGCCCTTACACACCACACACACGCACCCCTTACACACCACACACACACCCCTTACACACCACACACACATGCCCCTCACACACCACACACACCTGCCCCTCACACACCACACACACCCCTTGCACACCACACACACACGCCTTACACACCACATACACACCCCTTGCACACCACACACACACACCCCTTACACAACACACACACACACCCCTCACACACCACACACGCCCCTTACACACCACACACACCCCTCACACACCACGTAAACCCCTTACACACCACACACACACACCCCTTACACACCACACACACACACACCCTTTACACACCACACACACACCCCTGACACACCACACACACACACACCCCTGACACACCACACACACGCACCCCTTACACACCACACACACACCCCTTACACAACACACACACACACCCCTCACACATCACACACACCCCTCACACACCACACACACCCCTTACACACCACACACACCCCTTACACACCACACACACCCCTTACACACCACACACACACACACCCCTTACACACCACACACACACACACCCCTTACACACCACACACACACCCCTGACACACCACACACACACACCCCTTACACACCACACACAGACACACCCCACACACACACCCCACACCACACACACACACCCCTTACACACCACACACACACACACACACCCCTGACACACCACACACACACACCCCTGACACACCACACACACACACCCCTTACACACCACACACACACCGCTTACACACCACAAACACACCCCTTACACACCACACACACACACACCCCACAGACACACCCCACACACACACCCCACAGACACACCCCACACACACACCCCACACCACACACACACACCCCACACCACACACACACACACCCCTTACACACCACACACACCCCTTACACACCACACACACACACCCCTGACACACCACACACACACACACCCCTGACACACCACACACACGCACCCCTTACACACCACACACACACCCCTTACACAACACACACACACACCCCTCACACATCACACACACCCCACACACACCACACACACCCCTTACACACCACACACACCCCTTACACACCACACACACCCCTTACACACCACACACACACACCCCTTACACACCACACACCCCACACACACCACACACGCCCCTTACACACCACACACACCCCTCACACACCACGTAAACCCCTTACACACCACACACACACACACCCCTTACACACCACACACACACACACCCCTTACACACCACACACACACCCCTGACACACCACACACACACACCCCTTACACACCACACACAGACACACCCCACACACACACCCCACACCACACACACACACCCCTTACACACCACACACACACACACACACCCCTGACACACCACACACACACACCCCTGACACACCACACACACACACCCCTTACACACCACACACACACACCCCTTACACACCACAAACACACCCCTTACACACCACACACAGACACACCCCACAGACACACCCCACACACACACCCCACAGACACACCCCACACACACACCCCACACCACACACACACACCCCACACCACACACACACACCCCACACCACACACACACACACCCCTTACACACCACACACACCCCTTACACACCACACACACACACACCCCTTACACACCACACACACACATACCTCTTACACACCACACACACACACCCCCCTTACACACCACACACACACACCCCCCTTACACACCACACACACACACCCCTCACACACCCGCCCCTCACACACCACACACACCCCTTACACACCACACACACACACACACAGCCCTTACACACCACACACACGCACCCCTTACACACCACACACACACCCCTTACACACCACACACACATGCCCCTCACACACCTGCCCCTCACACACCACACACACACACCCCTGACACACCACACATACATCCCTTACACACCACACACCCACACCCCTTACACACCACACACACACACACACACCCCTGACACACCACACACACCCCTGACACACCACACACACACACCCCTGACATACCACACACACACACCCCTGACATACCACACACACACACCTCACACACACCCCACACACACCCCTTACAAACCACACACACACACCCCTTACACACCACACACACACACACACCCCTGACACACCACACACACACACCCCTGACACACCACACACACACACACACACACCCCTGACACACCACACACACAGACCCCTGACACACCACACACACACATCGCTTACACACCACAAACACATCCCTTACACACCACACACACACACCCCACACACTCCCCACACACACACCCCTTACACACCACACACACACACCCCTTACACACCACACACACACACCCCTGACACACCACACATACATCCCTTACACACCACACACACACACCCCTTACACACCCCTCACACCCCTGACACACCACACACACACACCCCTGACACACCACACACACACAGACACACACCCCTGACACACCACACACACACACCCCTTACACACCACACACACCCCTGACACACCACACACACACACCCCACACACACCCCTTACACACCACACACACACACCCCTTCCACACCACACACACACACACACACACACACACACCCCTTAAACACCACACACACACACACACACACACACACCTGACACAACACACACACACACACACACCCCTGACACAACACACACACACACCGCTTACACACCACAAACACACCCCTTACACACCACACACAGACACACCCCACATACACACCCCACACCACACACACACACCCGTAACACACCACACACACACACACACACACACCCCTGACACACCACACACACACACACACACCCCTGACACACCACACACACACCCCTTACACACCACACACACACACTGCTTACACACCACAAACACACCCCTTACACACCACACACAGACACACCCCACAGACACACCCCACACACACACCCCACACCACACACACACACCCCTTACACACCACACACACACACACCCCTTACACACCACACACACACACACCCCTTACACACCACACACACACACACCCCTTACACCACACACACACATACCTCTTACACACCACACACACACACAACCCTTACACACCACACACACACACACCCCTTACACACCACACACACACACAACCCTTACACACCACACACACACACACCCCTTACACACCACACACACACACCCCTCACACACCCGCCCCTCACACACCACACACACCCCTTACACACCACACACACACACACACAGCCCTTACACACCACACACACGCACCCCTTACACACCACACACACACCCCTTACACAACACACACACACACCCCTCACACAACACACACACACACCCCTCACACACCACACACACCCCTCACACACCACACACACCCCTTACACACCACACACACACACCCCTTACACACCACAAACACACACCCCACACACACCACACACGCCCCTTACACACCACACACACCCCTCACACACCACGTAAACCCCTTACACACCACACACACACACACACCCCTTACACACCACACACACACACACCCCTTACACACCACACACACACCCCTGACACACCACACACACACACACCCCTGACACACCACACACACACACCCCTGACACACCACACACACACACGCACCCCTGACACACCTCACACACACACACACCACACACACACACACACCACACACACACCCCTTACACACCACACACACACACCCCTTACACAACACACACACACACCCCTCACACAACACACACACACACCCCTCACACACCACACACACACCGCTTAAACACCACAAACACACCCCTTACACACCACACACAGACACACCCCACACACACACCCCACACCACACACACACACCCCTGACACACCACACACACACCCCTGACACACCACACACACACACCCCTTACACACCACACACACACACCGCTTACACACCACAAACACACCCCTTACACACCACACACAGACACACCCCACAGACACACCCCACACCACACACACACACACCCCTTACACACCACACACACACACACCCCTTACACCACACACACACATACCTCTTACACACCACACACACACACCCCCCTTACACACCACACACACACACCCCTCACACACCCGCCCCTCACACACCACACACACCCCTTACACACCACACACACACACACACACAGCCCTTACACACCACACACACGCACCCCTTACACACCACACACACACCCCTTACACAACACACACACACACCCCTCACACATCACACACACCCCTCACACACCACACACACCCCTTACACACCACACACACCCCTTACACACCACACACACGCACCCCTTACACACCACACACACACACCCCTTACACACCACACACCCCACACACACCACACACGCCCCTTACACACCACACACACCCCTCACACACCACGTAAACCCCTTACACACCACACACACACACACACCCCTTACACACCACACACACACACACCCCTTACACACCACACACAGACACACCCCACACACACACCCCACACACACACCCCACACCACACACACACACCCCTTACACACCACACACACACACACACACCCCTGACACACCACACACACACACCCCTGACACACCACACACACACACCCCTTACACACCAAACACACCCCTTACACACCACACACACACCGCTTACACACCACAAACACACCCCTTACACACCACACACAGACACACCCCACAGACACACCCCACACACACACCCCACAGACACACCCCACACACACACCCCACACCACACACACACACCCCACACCACACACACACACACCCCTTACACACCACACACACACACACCCCTTACACACCACACACACCCCTTACACACCACACACACACACACCCCTTACACACCACACACACACATACCTCTTACACACCACACACACACATACCTCTTACACACCACACACACACACCCCCCTTACACACCACACACACACACCCCTCACACACCCGCCCCTCACACACCACACACACCCCTTACACACCACACACACACACACACAGCCCTTACACACCACACACACGCACCCCTTACACACCACACACACACCCCTTACACACCACACACACATGCCCCTCACACACCACACACACCTGCCCCTCACACACCACACACATCCCTTGCACACCACACACACACGCCTTACACACCACATACACACCCCTTGCACACCACACACACACACCCTTTACACAACACACACACACACCCCTCACACACCACACACGCCCCTTACACACCACACACACCCCTCACACACCACGTAAACCCCTTACACACCACACACACACACACCCCTTACACACCACACACACACCCCTGACACACCACACACACACACACCCCTGACACACCACACACACACACCCCTGACACACCACACACACACACGCACCCCTGACACACCTCACACACACACACACCACACACACACACACACCACACACACACCCCTTACACACCACACACACACACCCCTTACACACCACACACACACACCCCTTACACAACACACACACACACCCCTCACACACCACACACACCCCTCACACACCACACACACCCCTTACACACCACACACACACACCGCTTACACACCACAAACACACCCCTTACACACCACACACAGACACACCCCACACACACCACACACACACCCCTTACACACCACACACACACACCGCTTACACACCACTAACACACCCCTTACACACCACACACAGACACACCCCACAGACACACCCCACACACACACCCCTTACACACCACACACACACACACCCCTTACACACCACACACACACCACACACACACACATACCTCTTACACACCACACACACACACCCCCCTTACACACCACACACACACACCCCTCGCACACCCGCCCCTCACACACCACACACACACACACACACAGCCCTTACACACCACACACACGCACCCCTTACACACCACACACACACCCCTTACACACCACACACACATGCCCCTCACACACCACACACACCTGCCCCTCACACACCACACACACCCCTTGCACACCACACACACACGCCTTACACACCACATACACACCCCTTGCACACCACACACACACACCCCTTACACAACACACACACACACCCCTCACACACCACACACGCCCCTTACACACCACACACACCCCTCACACACCACGTAAACCCCTTACACACCACACACACACACCCCTTACACACCACACACACACACACCCTTTACACACCACACACACACCCCTGACACACCACACACACACACACCCCTGACACACCACACACACACACCCCTGACACACCACACACACACACCGCTTACACACCACAAACACATCCCTTACACACCACACACACACACCCCACACACACCCCTTACACACCACACACACACCCCTTACACACCACGCACACACACCCCACACACACCCCACACACACACCCCTTACACACCACACACACACCACTTAGACACCACACACACCCCTTACACACCACACACACACACACCCCTTACACACCACACACCCCTGACACACCACACATACATCCCTTACACACCACACACACACCCCTTACACACCACACACACACACCCCTTACACACCCCTTACACACCACACACACACACCCCTGACACACCACACACACCCCTGACACACCACACACACACAGACACACACACCTGACACACCACACACACACACCCCTGACACACCACACACACCCCTGACACACCACACACACACAGACACACACCACTGACACACCACACACACACACCCCTGACACACCACACACACACACCCCTTACACACCACACACACACACACCCCTTACACACCACACACACACACCCCTTACACACCACACACACACCCCTGACACACCACAAACACACACACACACCCCTTACACACCACACACACACACACCCCTTACACACCACACACACACACACCCCTTACACACCACAAACACACACACACACCCCTTACACACCACACACACACACACCCCTTACACACCACACACACACACACCCCTTACACCACACACACACATACCTCTTACACACCACACACACACACCCCCCTTACACACCACACACACACACCCCTCACACACCACACACACCCGCCCCTCACACACCACACACACCCCTTACACACCACAGGCACACCACACCCCTTACACACCACACACACACCCCTTACCCCTTACACACCACACACACACCCCTTATACACCACACACACATGCCCCTCACACACCACACACACCCGCCCCTCACACACCACACACACCCCTTACACACCACACACACACCCCTTGCACACCACAGACACGCACCCCTTACACACCACACACACGCACCCCTGACACACCACACACACAGACACACACACACACCCCACACACACCACACACACACCCCTTACACACCACACACACACCCCTTACACACCACACACACACCCCTTACACACCACACACACACCCCTTGCACACCACAGACACGCACCCCTTACACACCACACACACGCACCCCTGACACACCACACACACAGACACACACACGCACCCCACACACACCACACACACACCCCTTACACACCACACACACACCCCTTACACACCACACACACACCCCTTGCACACCACAGACACGCACCCCTTACACACCACACACACGCACCCCTGACACACCACACACACAGACACACACACGCACCCCACACACACCACACACGCACCCCTTACACACCACACACACACCCCTTACACACCACACACACACCCCTTGCACACCACAGACACGCACCCCTTACACACCACACACACGCACCCCTTACACACCACACACACGCACCCCTTACACACCACACACACGCACCCCTGACACACCACACACACACACACCCCACACACACCACACACACTCCCCTTACACACCACACACACACACCCCTTACACACCACACACACAGACCCCACACAAACCACACACACACACCCCACACACACCACACACATCCCTTACACACCACACACACACACCACTTACACCACACACACACACACCCCTTACACACCACACACACACCCCTTACACACCACACACACACACACCCCTTACACACCACACACCCCTGACACACCACACACCCCTGACACACCACACACCCCTGACACACCACACATACATCCCTTACACACCACACACACACACCACTTACACACCACACACACACACACTTACACACCACACACACACACCCCCCTTACACACCACACACACACACCCCTCACACACCACACACATCCGCCCCTCACACACCACACACACCCGCCCCTCACACACCACACACACCCCTTACACACCACAGGCACACACACAGCCCTTACACACCACACACACACACACCCCTTACACACCACACACACACACACACCCCTTACACACCACACACACACATACCTCTTACACACCACACACACACACCCCGCTTACACACCACACACACACACCCCTCACACACCCGCCCCTCACACACCACACACACCCCTTACACACCACACACACACACACACACACAGCCCTTACACACCACACACACGCACCCCTTACACACCACACACACATGCCCCTCACACACCACACACACCTGCCCCTCACACACCACACACACCCGCCCCTCACACACCACACACACCCCTTGCACACCACACACACACCCCTTACACACCACATACACACCCCTTGCACACCACAGACACGCACCCCTGACACACCACACACACACGCACCCCTGACACACCACACACACACACACACCACACACACACCCCTTACACACCACACACACACCCCTTACACACCACACACACACCCCTCACACACCACACACACCCCTCACACACCACACACACCCCTTACACACCACACACGCACACACACCCCTTACACACCACACACGCACACCCCTTACACACCACACACACACACACCCCTTACACACCACACACACACACACCCCTTACACACCACACACACACCCCTGACACACCACACACACACACACCCCTGACACCCCACACACACACACCCCTGACACACCACACACACACACCGCTTACACACCACAAACACATCCCTTACACACCACACACACATACCCCACACACACCATACACACCCCTTACACACCACACACACACACCCCACACACACACCCCTTACACACCACACACACCACTTAGACACCACACACACACACACCCCTTACACACCACACACACACACACCCCTGACACACCACACATACATCCCTTACACACCACACACACACCCCTTACACACCACACACACACCACTTACACACCAGACACACACACCACTTACACACCACACACACACACACCCCTTACACACCACACACACACACACCCCTTACACACCACACACACACACCCCTGACACACCACACACACACACCCCTGACACGCCACACACACCCCTGACACACCACACACACACAGACACACACTCCTGACACACCACACACACACACCCCTGACACACCACACACACACACCCCTTACACACCACACACACACCCCTGACACACCACACACACACACACACCCCTTACACACCACACACACACACACCCCTTACACACCACACACACCCCTTACACACCACACACACCCCTTACACCACACACACACACACCCCTTACACCACACACACACACACCCCTTACACCACACACACACACCCCTTACACCACACACACACACCTCTTACACACCACACACACACACCCCCCTTACACACCACACACACACCCCCCCCTTACACACCACACACACACACCCCTCACACACCACACACACCCCTGACACACCACACACACACACCCCTGACACACCACACACACACAGACACACACCCCTGACACACCACACACACACACCCCTTACACACCACACACACCCCTGACACACCACACACACACACCCCACACACACCCCTTACACACCACACACACACACCCCTTCCACACCACACACACACACACACACACCCCTTAAACACCACACACACACACACACACCCCTGACACAACACACACACACACACACACACCCCTGACACACCACACACACACACCGCTTACACACCACAAACACACCCCTTACACACCACACACAGACACACCCCACACACACACCCCACACCACACACACACACCCCTTACACACCACACACACACACACCCCTGACACACCACACACACACACACCCCTGACACACCACACACACACACACCCCTGACACACCACACACACACACCCCTTACACACCACACACACACACCGCTTACACACCACAAACACACCCCTTACACACCACACACAGACACACCCCACAGACACACCCCACACCACACACACACACCCCTTACACACCACACACACACACACCCCTTATACACCACACACACACACCCCTTATACACCACACACACACACCCCTTACACCACACACACACATACCTCTTACACACCACACACACACACCCCCCTTACACACCACACACACACACCCCTCACACACCCGCCCCTCACACACCACACACACCCCTTACACACCACACACACACACACAGCCCTTACACACCACACACACGCACCCCTTACACACCACACACACACCCCTCACACACCACACACACATGCCCCTCACACACCACACACACCTGCCCCTCACACACCACACACACCCGCCCCTCACACACCACACACACCCCTTGCACACCACACACACACCCCTTACACACCACATACACACCCCTTGCACACCATAGACACGCACCCCTGACACACCACACACACACGCACCCCTGACACACCACACACACACACACCACACACACACACACACCACACACACACCCCACACACACCCCTTACACACCACACACACACACCCCTTACACACCACACACACACACCCCACACACGCCCCTTACACACCACACACACACACACCCCTTACACACCACACACACACACACCCCTTACACACCACACACACACCCCTGACACACCACACACACACACACCCCTGACACACCACACACACACACCCCTGACACACCACACACACACACCCCTTACACACCACAAACACATCCCTTACACACCACACACACATACCCCACACACACCATACACACCCCTTACACACCACGCACACACACCCCACACACACCACACACACACACGCCACACACACACCCCACACACACCACACACACACACCCCACACACACACCCCTTACACACCACACACACACACACCCCTTACACACCACACACCCCTGACACACCACACATACATCCCTTACACACCACACACACACCCCTTACACACCACACACACACACCACTTACACACCACACACACACACACCCCTTACACACCACACACACACACACCCCTTACACACCCCTTACACACCACACACACACACCCCTGACACACCACACACACACACCCCTGACACACCACACACACACACCCCTTACACACCACACACACACACACACCCCTTACACACCACACACACACACACCCCTTACACACCACACACACACACACCCCTTACACACCACACACACCCCTTACACCACACACACACACCCCTTACACCACACACACACACACCCCTTACACACCACACACACCCCTTACACACCACACACACCCCTTACACCACACACACACACACCCCTTACACCACACACACACACACACCCCTTACACCACACACACACCCCTTACACACCACACACACCCCTTACACACCACACACACCCCTTACACCACACACACACACACCCCTTACACCACACACACACACACCCCTTACACCACACACACACACACCCCTTACACACCACACACACCCCTGACACACCACACACACCCCTTACACACCACACACACCCCTTACACCACACACACACACACCCCTGACACACCACACACACACACCCCTTACACACCACACACACCCCTGACACACCACACACACACACCCCCCTTACACACCACACACACACACCCCTCACACACCACACACACCCCTGACACAGCACACACACACACCCCTGACACACCACACACACACAGACACACACCCCTGACACACCACACACACACACCCCTTACACACCACACACACCCCTGACACACCACACACACACACCCCACACACACCCACCCCACACACACCCCTTACACACCACACACACACACCCCTTCCACACCACACACACACACACACACACACCCCTTAAACACCCCACACACACACACACACACCTGACACAACACACACACACACACACACACCCCTGACACACCACACACACACACCCCTCACACACCACACACACCCCTGACACACCACACACACACACCCCTGACACACCACACACACACACCCCTGACACACCACACACACACAGACACACACCCCTGACACACCACACACACACACACACACCCCTGACACACCACACACACACACCGCTTACACACCACATACACACCCCTTGCACACCACAGACACGCACCCCTGACACACCACACACACACACCCCTTACACACCACACACACCCCTGACACACCACACACACACACCCCACACACACCCACCCCACACACACCCCTTACACACCACACACACACACCCCTTCCACACCACACACACACACACACACACACACCCCTTAAACACCACACACACACACACACACCTGACACAACACACACACACACACACACACCCCTGACACACCACACACACACACCCCTCACACACCACACACACCCCTGACACACCACACACACACACCCCTGACACACCACACACACACACCCCTGACACACCACACACACACAGACACACACCCCTGACACACCACACACACACACCCCTGACACACCACACACACACACCGCTTACACACCACATACACACCCCTTGCACACCACAGACACGCACCCCTGACACACCACACACACACGCACCCCTGACACACCACACACACACACACACCACACACACACCCCTTACACACCACACACACACACCCCTTACACACCACACACACACACCCCTTACACACCACACACACACACCCCTTACACAACACACACACACCCCTCACACACCACACACACCCCTTACACACCACACACACACACCCCTTACACACCACACACACACACCCCTTACACACCACACACACACACCCCTTACACACCACACACACACACCCCACACACGCCCCTTACACACCACACACACCCCTCACAGACCACGTAAACCCCTTACACACCACACACACACACACCCCTTACACACCACACACACACACACCCCTTACACACCACACACACACCCCTGACACACCACACACACACCCCTGACACACCACACACACACACCGCTTACACACCACAAACACATCCCTTACACACCACACACACATACCCCACACACACCATACACACCCCTTACACACCACGCACACACACCCCACACACACCACACACACACACCCCACACACACACCCCTTACACACCACACACACACCACTTAGACACCACACACACCCCTTACACACCACACACACACACACCCCTTACACACCACACACCCCTGACACACCACACATACATCCCTTACACACCACACACACACCCCTTACACACCACACACACACCCCTTACACACCACACACACACACCACTTACACACCACACACACACACACCCCTTACACACCACACACACACACACCCCTTACACACCACACACACACACCCCTGACACACCACACACACCCCTGACACACCACACACACACAGACACACACCCCTGACACACCACACAGACACCCCTGACACACCACACACACACACCCCTTACACACCACACACACACCCCTTACACACCACACACACACCCCTGACACACCACACACACACCCCTGACACACCACACACACACACACACCCCTTACACACCACACACACACACACCCCTTACACACCACACACACACACACCCCTTACACACCACACACACCCCTTACACACCACACACACCCCTTACACACCACACACACCCCTTACACCACACACACACACACAACCCTTACACACCACACACACCCCTTACACACCACACACACCCCTTACACCACACACACACATACCTCTTACACACCACACACACACACCCCCCTTACACACCACACACACACACCCCTCACACACCACACACACCCGCCCCTCACACACCACACACACCCGCCCCTCACACACCACACACACCCCTTACACACCACAGGCACACACACAGCCCTTACACACCACACACACGCACCCCTTACACACCACACACACGCACCCCTTACACACCACACACACACCACACCCCTTACACACCACACACACACCCCTTACACACTACACACACATGCCCCTCACACACCACACACACCCGCCCCTCACACACCACACACACACCACTTAGACACCACACACACCCCTTAGACACCACACACCCCTGACACACCACACATACATCCCTTACACACCACACACACACCCCTTACACACCACACACACACCACTTACACACCACACACACACCACTTACACACCACACACACACACCACTTACACACCACACACACACACACACCCCTTACACACCCCTTACACACCACACACACACACCCCTGACACACCACACACACCCCTGACACACCACACACACACAGACACACACCCCTGACACACCACACACACACACCCCTGACACACCACACACACACACCCCTTACACACCACACACACCCCTTACAACACACACACACACACCCCTTACACCACACACACACACACACCTCTTACACCACACACACATACCTCTTACACACCACACACACACACACCCCTTACACACCACACACCCCTGACACACCACACATACATCCCTTACACACCACACACACACCCCTTACACACCACACACACACCACTTACACACCACACACACACACCACTTACACACCACACACACACACACCCCTTACACACCACACACCCCTGACACACCACACACACCCCTGACACACCACACACACACAGACACACACCCCTGACACACCACACACACACACCCCTGACACACCACACACACACACCCCTTACACACCACACACACACCCCTGACACACCACACACACACCCCTGACACACCACACACACACCCCTGACACACCACACACACACACACACCCCTTACACACCACACACACACACACCCCTTACACACCACACACACACACCCCTTACACACCACACACACCCCTTACACCACACACACACACCCCTTACACCACACACACACACACCCCTTACACCACACACACACACACCCCTTACACCACACACACACACACCCCTTACACCACACACACACATACCTCTTACACCACACACACACATACCTCTTACACACCACACACACACACCCCCCTTACACACCACACACACACACCCCTCACACACCACACACACCCCTTACACACCACACACACACACCCCTGACACACCACACACACACAGACACACACCCCTGACACACCACACACACACACCCCTTACACACCACACACACCCCTGACACACCACACACACACACCCCACACACACCCACCCCACACACACCCCTTACACACCACACACACACACCCCTTCCACACCACACACACACACACACACACACACCCCTTAAACACCACACACACACACACACACCCCTGACACAACACACACACACACACACACCCCTGACACACCACACACACACACCCCTGACACACCACACACACACACCCCTGACACACCACACACACACAGACACACACCCCTGACACACCACACACACACACCGCTTACACACCACAAACACACCCCTTACACACCACACACACACACCGCTTACACACCACAAACACACCCCTTACACACCACACACAGACACACCCCACACACACACCCCACACCACACACACACACCCCTTACACACCACACACACACACACCCCTGACACACCACACACACACACACACACCCCTGACACACCACACACACACACCCCTTACACACCACACACACACACCGCTTACACACCACAAACACACCCCACAGACACACCCCACACCACACACACACACCCCTTACACACCACACACACACACACCCCTTACACACCACACACACACACACCCCTTACACACCACACACACACACCCCTTACACCACACACACACATACCTCTTACACACCACACACACACACCCCCCTTACACACCACTCACACACCCGCCCCTCAGACACCACACACACCCCTTACACACCACACACACACACACAGCCCTTACACACCACACACACGCACCCCTTACACACCACACACACACCCCTTACACACCACACACACATGCCCCTCACACACCACACACACCTGCCCCTCACACACCACACACACCCCTTGCACACCACACACACACCCCTTACACACCACACACACACCCCTTACACACCACATACACACCCCTTGCACACCACAGACACGCACCCCTGACACACCACACACACACACACCACACACACACCCCACACACACCCCACACACACCACACACACACCCCTTACACACCACACACACCCCTTACACACCACACACACACACCCCTTACACACCACACACACACCCCTTACACACCACACACACACACCCCTTACACACCACACACACACACCTCTTACACACCACACACACACCCCTCTTACACACCACACACACCCCTCACACACCACACACACCCCTTACACACCCCACACACACACCCCACACACACCACACACACCCCTCACACACCACGTAAACCCCTTACACACCACACACACACACACACCCCTTACACACCACACACACACACACCCCTTACACACCACACACACACCCCTGACACACCACACACACACACACCCCTGACACACCACACACACACACACCCCTGACACACCACACACACACACCGCTTACACACCACAAACACATCCCTAACACACCACACACACATACCCCACACACACCATACACACCCCTTACACACCACGCACACACACCCCACACACACCACACACACACACCCCACACACACACCCCTTACACACCACACACACACCACTTAGACACCACACACACCCCTTACACACCACACACACACACACCCCTTACACACCACACACCCCTGACACACCACACATACACCCCTTACACACCACACACACACCACTTACACACCACACACACACCACTTACACACCACACACACACACCACTTACACACCACACACACACACCACTTACACACCACACACACCCCTGACACACAACACACACACAGACACACACCCCTGACACACCATACACACACACACCCCTGACACACCACACACACACACACCCCTGACACACCACACACACACACCCCTTACACACCACACACACACCCCTGACACACCACACACACACACACACCCCTTACACACCACACACACACACACCCCCCTTACACACCACACACACCCACACCCCCCTTACACACCACACACACCCCTTACACCACACACACACACACCCCTTACACACCACACACACCCCTTACACCACACACACACACCCCTTACACACCACACACACCCCTTACACACCACACACACCCCTTACACCACACCCACACACACCCCTTACACCACACACACACACACCCCTTACACACCACACACACACACCCCTTACACACCACACACACACACCCCTTACACCACACACACACATACCTCTTACACACCACACACACACACCCCCCTTACACACCACACACACACACCCCTCACACACCACACACACCCGCCCCTCACACACCACACACACCCGCCCCTCACACACCACACACACCCCTTACACACCACAGGCACACACACAGCCCTTACACACCACACACACGCACCCCTTACACACCACACACACACCACACCCCTTACACACCACACACCCACCCCTTACACACCACACACACATGCCCCTCACACACCACACACACCCGCCCCTCACACACCACACACACCCGCCCCTCACACACCACACACACACCACTTAGACACCACACACACCCGCCCCTCACACACCACACACACACCACTTAGACACCACACACACCCCTTACACACCACACACACACACACCCCTTACACACCACACACACATCCCTTACACACCACACACACACATCCCTTACACACCACACACATCCCTTACACACCACACACACCTCTTACACACCACACACACACACACCCCTTACACACCACACACACCCCTTACACACCACACACACACACACCCCTTACACACCACACACACCCCTTACACCACACACACACACACCCCTTACACCACACACACACACACCCCTTACACCACACACACACATACCTCTTACACACCACACACACACACCCCCCTTACACACCACACACACACACCCCTCACACACCACACACACCCGCCCCTCACACACCCGCCCCTCACACACCACACACACCCCTTACACACCACAGGCACACACACAGCCCTTACACACCACACACACGCACCCCTTACACACCACACACACACCACACCCCTTACACACCACACACACACCACACCCCTTACACACCACACACACACCCCTTACACACCACACACACATGCCCCTCACACACCACACACACCCGCCCCTCACACACCACACACACCCGCCCCTCACACACCACACACACCCCTTGCACACCACACACACACCCCTTACACACCACATACACACCCCTTACACACCACACACACACACCCCACACACACCACACACACACGCCTTACACACCACACACACACCCCTCACACACCACACACACACCCCTCACACACCCCTTGCACACCACAGACACGCACCCCTTACACACCACACACACGCACCCCTTACACACCACACACACGCACCCCTTACACACCACACACACACGCACCCCTGACACACCACACACACACGCACCCCTGACACACCACACACATCCCTTACACACCACACACACACACCCCTTACACACCACACACACACACCCCTTACACACCACACACACACACCCCTTACACACCACACACACACACCCCTCACACACCACACACACCCGCCCCTCACACACCACACACACCCGCCCCTCACACAACACACACACCCCTTACACACCACACACACACACACCCCTTACACACCACACACACACACACCCCTTACACCACACACACACATACCTCTTACACACCACACACACACACCCCTTACACACCACACACACACACCCCTCACACACCCGCCCCTCACACACCACACACAGCCCTTACACACCACACCCACACACAGCCCTTACACACCACACACACGCACCCCTTACACACCACACACACACCCCTTACACACCACACACACATGCCCCTCACACACCACACACACCTGCCCCTCACACACCACACACACCCGCCCCTCACACACCACACACACCCGCCCCTCACACACCACACACACCCCTTGCACACCACACACACACCCCTTACACACCACATACACACCCCTTGCACACCACAGACACGCACCCCTGACACACCACACACACACGCACCCCTGACACACCACACACACACACACACCACACACACACACACACCACACACACACCCCACACACACCCCTTACACACCACACACACACCCCTTACACACCACACACACACACCCCTTACACACCACACACACACACCCCTTACACACCACACACACACACCCCTTACACAACACACACACACACCCCTCACACACCACACACACACACCCCTCACACACCACACACACCCCTCATACACCACACACACCCCTCACACACCACACACACCCCTTACACACCACACACACACACCCCACACACACCACACACGCCCCTTACACACCACACACACCCCTCACACACCACGTAAACCCCTTACACACCACACACACACACACCCCTTACACACCACACACACACACCCCTTACACACCACACACACACCCCTGACACACCAAACACACACACACCCCTGACACACCACACACACCGCTTACACACCACAAACACATCCCTTACACACCACACACACATACCCCACACACACCATACACACCCCTTACACACCACACACACACCCCTTACACACCACGCACACACACCCCACACACACACACCCCACACACACACCCCTTACACACCACACACACACCACTTAGACACCACACACACACACACCCCTTACACACCACACACACACACACCCCTTACACACCACACACGCCTGACACACCACACATACATCCCTTACACACCACACACACACCCCTTACACACCACACACACACCACTCACACACACACCCCTTACACACCACACACACACACACCCCTTACACACCACACACACACCCCTTACACACCACACACACACCCCTTACACACCACACACACACACCCCTGACACACCACACACACACAGACACACACCCCTGACACACCACACACACACACCCCTTACACACCACACACACACCCCTGACACACCACACACACCCACACCCCTTACACACCACACACACACACACCCCTTACACACCACACACACACACACCCCTTACACACCACACACACCCCTTACACACCACACACACCCCTTACACACCACACACACCCCTTACACCACACACACACACACCCCTTACACCACACACACACATACCTCTTACACACCACACACACACACCCCCCTTACACACCACACACACACACCCCTCACACACCACACACACCCGCCCCTCAAACACCACACACACCCGCCCCTCACACACCACACACACCCCTTACACACCACAGGCACACACACAGCCCCTACACACCACACACACGCACCCCTTACACACCACACACACACCACACCCCTTACACACCACAAACACACCCCTTACACACCACACACACATGCCCCTCACACACCACACACACCCGCCCCTCACACACCACACACACCCGCCCCTCACACACCACACACACCCGCCCCTCACACACCACACACACCCCTTACACACCACACACACACCCCTTGCACACCACAGACACGCACCCCTTACACACCACACACACGCACCCCTGACACACCACACACACACGCACCCCTGACACACCACACACACACCCCACACACACCACACACACACCCCTTGCACACCACAGACACGCACCCCTTACACACCACACACACACGCACCCCTGACACACCACACACACAGACACACACACACACCCCACACACACCACACACACACGCCTTACACACCACACACACACCCCTTACACACCACACACACACCCCTTACACACCACAGACACGCACCCCTTACACACCACACACACGCACCCCTTACACACCACACACACGCACCCCTGACACACCACACACACACGCACCCCTGACACACCACACACACAGACACACACACATACCCCACACACACCCCTTACACACCACACACACTCCCCTTACACACCACACACACACACCCCTTACACACCACACACACACACCCCACACACACCACACACACACACCCCTTACACACCACACACACACACCACTTACACACCACACACACACACCCCTTACACACCACACACACACACACCCCTTACACACCACACACCCCTGACACACCACACACCCCTGACACACCACACATACATCCCTTACACACCACACACACACACCACTTACACACCACACACACACACACTTACACACCACACACACACACACCTTACACACCACACACACACACACCTTACACACCAGACACACACCCCTGACACACAACACACACACACCCCTGACACACCACACACCCCTGACACACCACACACACACACCCCTTACACACCACACACACACACCCCTTACACACCACACACACACCCCTGACACACCACACACACACACACCCCTTACACACCACACACACATCCCTTACACACCACACACACACCCCTTACACACCACACACACACCCCTTACACACCACACACACACACCACTTACACACCACACACACACACACCCCTTACACACCACACACACACACCCCTGACACACCACACACACACACCCCTGACACACCACACACACACACACCCCTGACACACCACACACACACACACACACCCCTGACACACCACACACACACACACCCCCCTTACACACCACACACACACACACCCCTTACACACCACACACACACACACCCCTTACACACCACACACACCCCTTACACCACACACACACACACCCCTTACACCACACACACACACACCCCTTACACCACACACACACACACCCCTTACACCACACACACACATACCTCTTACACACCACACACACACACCCCCCTTACACACCACACACACACACCCCTCACACACCACACACACCCGCCCCTCACACACCCGCCCCTCACACACCACACACACCCCTTACACACCACAGGCACACACACAGCCCTTACACACCACACACACGCACCCCTTACACACCACACACACACCACACCCCTTACACACCACACACACACCACACCCCTTACACACCACACACACACCCCTTACACACCACACACACATGCCCCTCACACACCACACACACCCGCCCCTCACACACCACACACACCCTTCCCTCACACACCACACACACCCTTCCCTCACACACCACACACACCCGCCCCTCACACACCACACACACCCCTTGCACACCACACACACACCCCTTACACACCACATACACACCCCTTGCACACCACAGACACGCACCCCTGACACACCACACACACACGCACCCCTGACACACCACACACACACACACACCACACACACACACACACCACACACACACCCCACACACACCCCTTACACACCACACACACACCCCTTACACACCACACACACACACCCCTTACACACCACACACACACACCCCTTACACACCACACACACACACCCCTTACACAACACACACACACACCCCTCACACACCACACACACACACCCCTCACACACCACACA
This sequence comes from Stegostoma tigrinum, assembly GCF_030684315.1. Classification (NCBI taxonomy): domain Eukaryota; kingdom Metazoa; phylum Chordata; class Chondrichthyes; order Orectolobiformes; family Stegostomatidae; genus Stegostoma; species Stegostoma tigrinum. Next base: position 75,701,043 of record NC_081357.1, on the reverse strand, counting down.
CACCCCTCATACACCACACACACCCCTCACACACCACACACACCCCTTACACACCACACACACACACCCCACACACACCACACACGCCCCTTACACACCACACACACCCCTCACACACCACGTAAACCCCTTACACACCACACACACACACACCCCTTACACACCACACACACACACCCCTTACACACCACACACACACCCCTGACACACCAAACACACACACACCCCTGACACACCACACACACCGCTTACACACCACAAACACATCCCTTACACACCACACACACATACCCCACACACACCATACACACCCCTTACACACCACACACACACCCCTTACACACCACGCACACACACCCCACACACACACACCCCACACACACACCCCTTACACACCACACACACACCACTTAGACACCACACACACACACACCCCTTACACACCACACACACACACACCCCTTACACACCACACACGCCTGACACACCACACATACATCCCTTACACACCACACACACACCCCTTACACACCACACACACACCACTCACACACACACCCCTTACACACCACACACACACACACCCCTTACACACCACACACACACCCCTTACACACCACACACACACCCCTTACACACCACACACACACACCCCTGACACACCACACACACACAGACACACACCCCTGACACACCACACACACACACCCCTTACACACCACACACACACCCCTGACACACCACACACACCCACACCCCTTACACACCACACACACACACACCCCTTACACACCACACACACACACACCCCTTACACACCACACACACCCCTTACACACCACACACACCCCTTACACACCACACACACCCCTTACACCACACACACACACACCCCTTACACCACACACACACATACCTCTTACACACCACACACACACACCCCCCTTACACACCACACACACACACCCCTCACACACCACACACACCCGCCCCTCAAACACCACACACACCCGCCCCTCACACACCACACACACCCCTTACACACCACAGGCACACACACAGCCCCTACACACCACACACACGCACCCCTTACACACCACACACACACCACACCCCTTACACACCACAAACACACCCCTTACACACCACACACACATGCCCCTCACACACCACACACACCCGCCCCTCACACACCACACACACCCGCCCCTCACACACCACACACACCCGCCCCTCACACACCACACACACCCCTTACACACCACACACACACCCCTTGCACACCACAGACACGCACCCCTTACACACCACACACACGCACCCCTGACACACCACACACACACGCACCCCTGACACACCACACACACACCCCACACACACCACACACACACCCCTTGCACACCACAGACACGCACCCCTTACACACCACACACACACGCACCCCTGACACACCACACACACAGACACACACACACACCCCACACACACCACACACACACGCCTTACACACCACACACACACCCCTTACACACCACACACACACCCCTTACACACCACAGACACGCACCCCTTACACACCACACACACGCACCCCTTACACACCACACACACGCACCCCTGACACACCACACACACACGCACCCCTGACACACCACACACACAGACACACACACATACCCCACACACACCCCTTACACACCACACACACTCCCCTTACACACCACACACACACACCCCTTACACACCACACACACACACCCCACACACACCACACACACACACCCCTTACACACCACACACACACACCACTTACACACCACACACACACACCCCTTACACACCACACACACACACACCCCTTACACACCACACACCCCTGACACACCACACACCCCTGACACACCACACATACATCCCTTACACACCACACACACACACCACTTACACACCACACACACACACACTTACACACCACACACACACACACCTTACACACCACACACACACACACCTTACACACCAGACACACACCCCTGACACACAACACACACACACCCCTGACACACCACACACCCCTGACACACCACACACACACACCCCTTACACACCACACACACACCCCTGACACACCACACACACACACACCCCTTACACACCACACACACATCCCTTACACACCACACACACACCCCTTACACACCACACACACACCCCTTACACACCACACACACACACCACTTACACACCACACACACACACACCCCTTACACACCACACACACACACCCCTGACACACCACACACACACACCCCTGACACACCACACACACACACACCCCTGACACACCACACACACACACACACACCCCTGACACACCACACACACACACACCCCCCTTACACACCACACACACACACACCCCTTACACACCACACACACACACACCCCTTACACACCACACACACCCCTTACACCACACACACACACACCCCTTACACCACACACACACACACCCCTTACACCACACACACACACACCCCTTACACCACACACACACATACCTCTTACACACCACACACACACACCCCCCTTACACACCACACACACACACCCCTCACACACCACACACACCCGCCCCTCACACACCCGCCCCTCACACACCACACACACCCCTTACACACCACAGGCACACACACAGCCCTTACACACCACACACACGCACCCCTTACACACCACACACACACCACACCCCTTACACACCACACACACACCACACCCCTTACACACCACACACACACCCCTTACACACCACACACACATGCCCCTCACACACCACACACACCCGCCCCTCACACACCACACACACCCTTCCCTCACACACCACACACACCCTTCCCTCACACACCACACACACCCGCCCCTCACACACCACACACACCCCTTGCACACCACACACACACCCCTTACACACCACATACACACCCCTTACACACCACACACACACACCCCACACACACCACACACACACGCCTTACACACCACACACACACCCCTTACACACCACACACACACCCCTTACACACCACACACACACCCCTCACACACCACACACACACCCCTCACACACCACACACACACCCCTTGCACACCACTGACACGCACCCCTTACACACCACACACACGCACCCCTTACACACCACACACACGCACCCCTTACACACCACACACACACGCACCCCTGACACACCACACACACACGCACCCCTGACACACCACACACATCCCTTACACACCACACACACACACCCCTGACACACCACACACACACACCACTTACACACCACACACACACACCCCTTACACACCACACACACACACACCCCTTACACACCACACACCCCTGACACACCACACATACATCCCTTACACACCACACACACACACCACTTACACACCACACACACACACACTTACACACCACACACACACACCCCTGACACACCACACACACACACCACTTACACACCACACACACACACACAGCCCTTACACACCACACACACGCACCCCTTACACACCACACACACACCCCTTACACACCACACACACATGCCCCTCACACACCACACACACCTGCCCCTCACACACCACACACACCCCTTGCACACCACACACACACCCCTTACACACCACACACACACCCCTTACACACCACATACACACCCCTTGCACACCACAGACACGCACCCCTGACACACCACACACACACACACCACACACACACCCCACACACACCCCACACACACCACACACACACCCCTTACACACCACACACACCCCTTACACACCACACACACACACCCCTTACACACCACACACACACCCCTTACACACCACACACACACACCCCTTACACACCACACACACACACCTCTTACACACCACACACACACCCCTCTTACACACCACACACACCCCTCACACACCACACACACCCCTTACACACCCCACACACACACCCCACACACACCACACACACCCCTCACACACCACGTAAACCCCTTACACACCACACACACACACACACCCCTTACACACCACACACACACACACCCCTTACACACCACACACACACCCCTGACACACCACACACACACACACCCCTGACACACCACACACACACACCGCTTACACACCACAAACACATCCCTAACACACCACACACACATACCCCACACACACCATACACACCCCTTACACACCACGCACACACACCCCACACACACCACACACACACACCCCACACACACACCCCTTACACACCACACACACACCACTTAGACACCACACACACCCCTTACACACCACACACACACACACCCCTTACACACCACACACCCCTGACACACCACACATACACCCCTTACACACCACACACACACCACTTACACACCACACACACACCACTTACACACCACACACACACACCACTTACACACCACACACACACACCACTTACACACCACACACACCCCTGACACACAACACACACACAGACACACACCCCTGACACACCATACACACACACACCCCTGACACACCACACACACACACACCCCTGACACACCACACACACACACCCCTTACACACCACACACACACCCCTGACACACCACACACACACACACACCCCTTACACACCACACACACACACACCCCCCTTACACACCACACACACCCACACCCCCCTTACACACCACACACACCCCTTACACCACACACACACACACCCCTTACACACCACACACACCCCTTACACCACACACACACACCCCTTACACACCACACACACCCCTTACACACCACACACACCCCTTACACCACACCCACACACACCCCTTACACCACACACACACACACCCCTTACACACCACACACACACACCCCTTACACACCACACACACACACCCCTTACACCACACACACACATACCTCTTACACACCACACACACACACCCCCCTTACACACCACACACACACACCCCTCACACACCACACACACCCGCCCCTCACACACCACACACACCCGCCCCTCACACACCACACACACCCCTTACACACCACAGGCACACACACAGCCCTTACACACCACACACACGCACCCCTTACACACCACACACACACCACACCCCTTACACACCACACACCCACCCCTTACACACCACACACACATGCCCCTCACACACCACACACACCCGCCCCTCACACACCACACACACCCGCCCCTCACACACCACACACACACCACTTAGACACCACACACACCCGCCCCTCACACACCACACACACACCACTTAGACACCACACACACCCCTTACACACCACACACACACACACCCCTTACACACCACACACACATCCCTTACACACCACACACACACATCCCTTACACACCACACACATCCCTTACACACCACACACACCTCTTACACACCACACACACACACACCCCTTACACACCACACACACCCCTTACACACCACACACACACACACCCCTTACACACCACACACACCCCTTACACCACACACACACACACCCCTTACACCACACACACACACACCCCTTACACCACACACACACATACCTCTTACACACCACACACACACACCCCCCTTACACACCACACACACACACCCCTCACACACCACACACACCCGCCCCTCACACACCCGCCCCTCACACACCACACACACCCCTTACACACCACAGGCACACACACAGCCCTTACACACCACACACACGCACCCCTTACACACCACACACACACCACACCCCTTACACACCACACACACACCACACCCCTTACACACCACACACACACCACACCCCTTACACACCACACACACACCCCTTACACACCACACACACATGCCCCTCACACACCACACACACCCGCCCCTCACACACCACACACACCCGCCCCTCACACACCACACACACCCCTTGCACACCACACACACACCCCTTACACACCACATACACACCCCTTACACACCACACACACACACCCCACACACACCACACACACACGCCTTACACACCACACACACACCCCTCACACACCACACACACACCCCTCACACACCCCTTGCACACCACAGACACGCACCCCTTACACACCACACACACGCACCCCTTACACACCACACACACGCACCCCTTACACACCACACACACACGCACCCCTGACACACCACACACACACGCACCCCTGACACACCACACACATCCCTTACACACCACACACACACACCCCTTACACACCACACACACACACCCCTTACACACCACACACACACACCACTTACACACCACACACACACACCCCTTACACACCACACACACACACCCCTCACACACCACACACACCCGCCCCTCACACACCACACACACCCGCCCCTCACACAACACACACACCCCTTACACACCACACACACACACACCCCTTACACACCACACACACACACACCCCTTACACCACACACACACATACCTCTTACACACCACACACACACACCCCTTACACACCACACACACACACCCCTCACACACCCGCCCCTCACACACCACACACAGCCCTTACACACCACACCCACACACAGCCCTTACACACCACACACACGCACCCCTTACACACCACACACACACCCCTTACACACCACACACACATGCCCCTCACACACCACACACACCTGCCCCTCACACACCACACACACCCGCCCCTCACACACCACACACACCCGCCCCTCACACACCACACACACCCCTTGCACACCACACACACACCCCTTACACACCACATACACACCCCTTGCACACCACAGACACGCACCCCTGACACACCACACACACACGCACCCCTGACACACCACACACACACACACACCACACACACACACACACCACACACACACCCCACACACACCCCTTACACACCACACACACACCCCTTACACACCACACACACACACCCCTTACACACCACACACACACACCCCTTACACACCACACACACACACCCCTTACACAACACACACACACACCCCTCACACACCACACACACACACCCCTCACACACCACACACACCCCTCATACACCACACACACCCCTCACACACCACACACACCCCTTACACACCACACACACACACCCCACACACACCACACACGCCCCTTACACACCACACACACCCCTCACACACCACGTAAACCCCTTACACACCACACACACACACACCCCTTACACACCACACACACACACCCCTTACACACCACACACACACCCCTGACACACCAAACACACACACACCCCTGACACACCACACACACCGCTTACACACCACAAACACATCCCTTACACACCACACACACATACCCCACACACACCATACACACCCCTTACACACCACACACACACCCCTTACACACCACGCACACACACCCCACACACACACACCCCACACACACACCCCTTACACACCACACACACACCACTTAGACACCACACACACACACACCCCTTACACACCACACACACACACACCCCTTACACACCACACACGCCTGACACACCACACATACATCCCTTACACACCACACACACACCCCTTACACACCACACACACACCACTCACACACACACCCCTTACACACCACACACACACACACCCCTTACACACCACACACACACCCCTTACACACCACACACACACCCCTTACACACCACACACACACACCCCTGACACACCACACACACACAGACACACACCCCTGACACACCACACACACACACCCCTTACACACCACACACACACCCCTGACACACCACACACACCCACACCCCTTACACACCACACACACACACACCCCTTACACACCACACACACACACACCCCTTACACACCACACACACCCCTTACACACCACACACACCCCTTACACACCACACACACCCCTTACACCACACACACACACACCCCTTACACCACACACACACATACCTCTTACACACCACACACACACACCCCCCTTACACACCACACACACACACCCCTCACACACCACACACACCCGCCCCTCAAACACCACACACACCCGCCCCTCACACACCACACACACCCCTTACACACCACAGGCACACACACAGCCCCTACACACCACACACACGCACCCCTTACACACCACACACACACCACACCCCTTACACACCACAAACACACCCCTTACACACCACACACACATGCCCCTCACACACCACACACACCCGCCCCTCACACACCACACACACCCGCCCCTCACACACCACACACACCCGCCCCTCACACACCACACACACCCCTTACACACCACACACACACCCCTTGCACACCACAGACACGCACCCCTTACACACCACACACACGCACCCCTGACACACCACACACACACGCACCCCTGACACACCACACACACACCCCACACACACCACACACACACCCCTTGCACACCACAGACACGCACCCCTTACACACCACACACACACGCACCCCTGACACACCACACACACAGACACACACACACACCCCACACACACCACACACACACGCCTTACACACCACACACACACCCCTTACACACCACACACACACCCCTTACACACCACAGACACGCACCCCTTACACACCACACACACGCACCCCTTACACACCACACACACGCACCCCTGACACACCACACACACACGCACCCCTGACACACCACACACACAGACACACACACATACCCCACACACACCCCTTACACACCACACACACTCCCCTTACACACCACACACACACACCCCTTACACACCACACACACACACCCCACACACACCACACACACACACCCCTTACACACCACACACACACACCACTTACACACCACACACACACACCCCTTACACACCACACACACACACACCCCTTACACACCACACACCCCTGACACACCACACACCCCTGACACACCACACATACATCCCTTACACACCACACACACACACCACTTACACACCACACACACACACACTTACACACCACACACACACACACCTTACACACCACACACACACACACCTTACACACCAGACACACACCCCTGACACACAACACACACACACCCCTGACACACCACACACCCCTGACACACCACACACACACACCCCTTACACACCACACACACACACCCCTTACACACCACACACACACCCCTGACACACCACACACACACACACCCCTTACACACCACACACACATCCCTTACACACCACACACACACCCCTTACACACCACACACACACCCCTTACACACCACACACACACACCACTTACACACCACACACACACACACCCCTTACACACCACACACACACACCCCTGACACACCACACACACACACCCCTGACACACCACACACACACACACCCCTGACACACCACACACACACACACACACCCCTGACACACCACACACACACACACCCCCCTTACACACCACACACACACACACCCCTTACACACCACACACACACACACCCCTTACACACCACACACACCCCTTACACCACACACACACACACCCCTTACACCACACACACACACACCCCTTACACCACACACACACACACCCCTTACACCACACACACACATACCTCTTACACACCACACACACACACCCCCCTTACACACCACACACACACACCCCTCACACACCACACACACCCGCCCCTCACACACCCGCCCCTCACACACCACACACACCCCTTACACACCACAGGCACACACACAGCCCTTACACACCACACACACGCACCCCTTACACACCACACACACACCACACCCCTTACACACCACACACACACCACACCCCTTACACACCACACACACACCCCTTACACACCACACACACATGCCCCTCACACACCACACACACCCGCCCCTCACACACCACACACACCCTTCCCTCACACACCACACACACCCTTCCCTCACACACCACACACACCCGCCCCTCACACACCACACACACCCCTTGCACACCACACACACACCCCTTACACACCACATACACACCCCTTGCACACCACAGACACGCACCCCTGACACACCACACACACACGCACCCCTGACACACCACACACACACACACACCACACACACACACACACCACACACACACCCCACACACACCCCTTACACACCACACACACACCCCTTACACACCACACACACACACCCCTTACACACCACACACACACACCCCTTACACACCACACACACACACCCCTTACACAACACACACACACACCCCTCACACACCACACACACACACCCCTCACACACCACACACACCCCTCATACACCACACACACCCCTCACACACCACACACACCCCTTACACACCACACACACACACCCCACACACACCACACACGCCCCTTACACACCACACACACCCCTCACACACCACGTAAACCCCTTACACACCACACACACACACACCCCTTACACACCACACACACACACCCCTTACACACCACACACACACCCCTGACACACCAAACACACACACACCCCTGACACACCACACACACCGCTTACACACCACAAACACATCCCTTACACACCACACACACATACCCCACACACACCATACACACCCCTTACACACCACACACACACCCCTTACACACCACGCACACACACCCCACACACACACACCCCACACACACACCCCTTACACACCACACACACACCACTTAGACACCACACACACACACACCCCTTACACACCACACACACACACACCCCTTACACACCACACACGCCTGACACACCACACATACATCCCTTACACACCACACACACACCCCTTACACACCACACACACACCACTCACACACACACCCCTTACACACCACACACACACACACCCCTTACACACCACACACACACCCCTTACACACCACACACACACCCCTTACACACCACACACACACACCCCTGACACACCACACACACACAGACACACACCCCTGACACACCACACACACACACCCCTTACACACCACACACACACCCCTGACACACCACACACACCCACACCCCTTACACACCACACACACACACACCCCTTACACACCACACACACACACACCCCTTACACACCACACACACCCCTTACACACCACACACACCCCTTACACACCACACACACCCCTTACACCACACACACACACACCCCTTACACCACACACACACATACCTCTTACACACCACACACACACACCCCCCTTACACACCACACACACACACCCCTCACACACCACACACACCCGCCCCTCAAACACCACACACACCCGCCCCTCACACACCACACACACCCCTTACACACCACAGGCACACACACAGCCCCTACACACCACACACACGCACCCCTTACACACCACACACACACCACACCCCTTACACACCACAAACACACCCCTTACACACCACACACACATGCCCCTCACACACCACACACACCCGCCCCTCACACACCACACACACCCGCCCCTCACACACCACACACACCCGCCCCTCACACACCACACACACCCCTTACACACCACACACACACCCCTTGCACACCACAGACACGCACCCCTTACACACCACACACACGCACCCCTGACACACCACACACACACGCACCCCTGACACACCACACACACACCCCACACACACCACACACACACCCCTTGCACACCACAGACACGCACCCCTTACACACCACACACACACGCACCCCTGACACACCACACACACAGACACACACACACACCCCACACACACCACACACACACGCCTTACACACCACACACACACCCCTTACACACCACACACACACCCCTTACACACCACAGACACGCACCCCTTACACACCACACACACGCACCCCTTACACACCACACACACGCACCCCTGACACACCACACACACACGCACCCCTGACACACCACACACACAGACACACACACATACCCCACACACACCCCTTACAAACCACACACACTCCCCTTACACACCACACACACACACCCCTTACACACCACACACACACACCCCACACACACCACACACACACACCCCTTACACACCACACACACACACCACTTACACACCACACACACACACCCCTTACACACCACACACACACACACCCCTTACACACCACACACCCCTGACACACCACACACCCCTGACACACCACACATACATCCCTTACACACCACACACACACACCACTTACACACCACACACACACACACTTACACACCACACACACACACACCTTACACACCACACACACACACACCTTACACACCAGACACACACCCCTGACACACAACACACACACACCCCTGACACACCACACACCCCTGACACACCACACACACACACCCCTTACACACCACACACACACACCCCTTACACACCACACACACACCCCTGACACACCACACACACACACACCCCTTACACACCACACACACATCCCTTACACACCACACACACACCCCTTACACACCACACACACACCCCTTACACACCACACACACACACCACTTACACACCACACACACACACACCCCTTACACACCACACACACACACCCCTGACACACCACACACACACACCCCTGACACACCACACACACACACACCCCTGACACACCACACACACACACACACACCCCTGACACACCACACACACACACACACCCCTTACACACCACACACACACACACCCCTTACACACCACACACACACACACCCCTTACACACCACACACACCCCTTACACCACACACACACACACCCCTTACACCACACACACACACACCCCTTACACCACACACACACACACCCCTTACACCACACACACACATACCTCTTACACACCACACACACACACCCCCCTTACACACCACACACACACACCCCTCACACACCACACACACCCGCCCCTCACACACCCGCCCCTCACACACCACACACACCCCTTACACACCACAGGCACACACACAGCCCTTACACACCACACACACGCACCCCTTACACACCACACACACACCACACCCCTTACACACCACACACACACCACACCCCTTACACACCACACACACACCCCTTACACACCACACACACATGCCCCTCACACACCACACACACCCGCCCCTCACACACCACACACACCCTTCCCTCACACACCACACACACCCTTCCCTCACACACCACACACACCCGCCCCTCACACACCACACACACCCCTTGCACACCACACACACACCCCTTACACACCACATACACACCCCTTACACACCACACACACACACCCCACACACACCACACACACACGCCTTACACACCACACACACACCCCTTACACACCACACACACACCCCTTACACACCACACACACACCCCTCACACACCACACACACACCCCTCACACACCACACACACACCCCTTGCACACCACTGACACGCACCCCTTACACACCACACACACGCACCCCTTACACACCACACACACGCACCCCTTACACACCACACACACACGCACCCCTGACACACCACACACACACGCACCCCTGACACACCACACACATCCCTTACACACCACACACACACACCCCTGACACACCACACACACACACCACTTACACACCACACACACACACCCCTTACACACCACACACACACACACCCCTTACACACCACACACCCCTGACACACCACACATACATCCCTTACACACCACACACACACACCACTTACACACCACACACACACACACTTACACACCACACACACACACCCCCCTTACACACCACACACACACACCCCTCACACACCACACATACCCGCCCCTCACACACCACACACACCCGCCCCTCACACAACACACACACCCCTTACACACCACACACACACACACCCCTTACACCACACACACACATACCTCTTACACACCACACACACACACACCCCTTACACACCACACACACACACCCCTCACACACCCGCCCCTCACACACCACACACAGCCCTTACACACCACACACACACACACACACAGCCCTTACACACCACACACACGCACCCCTTACACACCACACACACGCACCCCTTACACACCACACACACACCCCTTACACACCACACACACACCCCTTACACACCACACACACATGCCCCTCACACACCACACACACCTGCCCCTCACACACCACACACACCCGCCCCTCACACACCACACACACCTGCCCCTCACACACCACACACACCCCTTGCACACCACACACACACCCCTTACACACCACATACACACCCCTTGCACACCACAGACACGCACCCCTGACACACCACACACACACGCACCCCTGACACACCACACACACACACACACCACACACACACCCCTTACACACCACACACACCCCTTACACACCACACACACACCCCTTACACACCACACACACACACCCCTTACACAACACACACACACACCCCTCACACACCACACACACACACCCCTCACACACCACACACACCCCTCACACACCACACACACCCCTTACACACCACACACACACACCCCACACACACCCCTTACACACCACACACACCCCTCACACACCACGTAAACACCTTACACACCACACACACACACACCCCTTACACACCACACACACACACCCCTTACACACCACACACACACCCCTGACACACCACACACACACACACCCCTTACACACCACACACACCGCTTACACACCACAAACACATCCCTTACACACCACACACACATACCCCACACACACCATACACACCCCTTACACACCACACACACACCCCTTACACACCACGCACACACCCCACACACACCACACACACACACCCCTTACACACCACACACACACCACTTAGACACCACACACACACACACCCCTTACACACCACACACGCCTGACACACCACACATACATCCCTTACACACCACACACACACCCCTTACACACCACACACACACACACCCCTTACACACCACACACACACCCCTTACACACCACACACACACCCCTTACACACCACACACACACCCCTTACACACCACACACACACACACCCCTGACACACCACACACACACACACCCCTGACACACCACACACACACACACACCCCTGACACACCACACACACACACACACCCCTGACACACCACACACACACACCCCTGACACACCACACACACACACCCCTTACACACCACACACACACACCCCTTACACACCACACACACACCCCTGACACACCACACACACACACACCCCTTACACACCACACACACACACACCCCTTACACACCACACACACCCCTTACACACCACACACACACACCCCTTACACATCACACACACACACACCCCTTACACACCACACACACCCCTTACACAGCACACACACACACACCCCTTACACACCACACACACACCCCTTACACCACACACACACACACACCCCTTACACCACACACACACATACCTCTTACACACCACACACACACACCCCCCTTACACACCACACACACACACCCCTCACACACCACACACACCCGCCCCTCACACACCACAGGCACACACACAGCCCCTACACACCACACACACGCACCCCTTACACACCACACCCCTTACACACCACACACACACCCCTTACACACCACACACACATGCCCCTCACACACCACACACACCCGCCCCTCACACACCACACACACCCGCCCCTCACACACCACACACACCCCTTACACACCACACACACACCCCTTGCACACCACAGACACGCACCCCTTACACACCACACACACGCACCCCTGACACACCACACACACACGCACCCCTGACACACCACACACACAGACACACACACACACCACACACACACCCCTTGCACACCACAGACACGCACCCCTTACACACCACACACACGCACCCCTGACACACCACACACACACACCCCACACACACCACACACACACGCCTTACACACCACACACACACCCCTTACACACCACACACACACCCCTTACACACCACAGACACGCACCGCTTACACACCACACACACGCACCCCTTACACACCACACACACGCACCCCTTACACACCACACACACACACCCCACACACACCACACACACACGCACCCCTGACACACCACACACACACGCACCCCTGACACACCACACACACAGACACACACACATACCCCACACACACCCCTTACACACCACACACACTCCCCTTACACACCACACACACACACCCCTTACACACCACACACACACACCACTTACACACCACACACACACACCACTTACACACCACACACACACACCCCTTACACACCACACACACTTACACACCACACACACACACACCTTACACACCAGACACACACCCCTGACACACAACACACACACACCCCTGACACACCACACACCCCTGACACACCACACACACACACCCCTTACACACCACACACACACACCACACACACACACACCCCTTACACACCACACACACACACATCCCTTACACACCACACACACACACATCCCTTACACCACACACACACATACCTCTTACACACCACACACACACACCCCCCTTACACACCACACACACACACCCCTCACACACCACACACACACACTTCTTACACACCACACACACACCACACCCCTTACACACCACACACGCACCCCTCACACACCACACACACATGCCCCTCACACACCACACACACCCGCCCCTCACACTCCACACACACCCGCCCCTCACACACCACACACACCCCTTACACACCACACACACACCCCTTGCAAACCACAGACACGCACACAGCCCTTACACACCACACACACGCACCCCTGACACACCACACACACACACACACACCCCACACACACCACACACACACCCCTTACACACCACACACACACACCCCTTACACACCACACACACACACACCCCTTACACACCACACACACACACACACCCCTTACACACCACACACACACACCCCTCACACACCACACACACACACCCCTCACACACCACACACACACACCCCTCACACACCACACACACCCGCCCCTCACACACCACACACACCCGCCCCTCACACACCACACACACCCGCCCCTCACACACCACACACACACCCCTTACACACCACACACACACACCCCACACAAACCACACACACACACCCCACACACACCACACACACCGCTTACACACCACACACACACACCGCTTACACACCACACACACACACCCCTTACACACCACACACACACACCCCTTACACACCACACACACACACACACCCCTTACACACCACACACCCCTGACACACCACACACCCCTGACACACCACACACCCCTGACACACCACACACACACCCCTGACACACCACACACCCCTGACACACCACACATACATCCCTTACACACCACACACACACACACTTACACACCACACACACACACACCCCTTACACACCAGACACACACCCCTGACACACAACACACACACACCCGACACACAACACACACACCCCTGACACACCACACACACACAGACACACACCCCTGACACACCACACACACACACCCCTTACACACCACACACACACACCCCTTACACACCACACACACACCCCTGACACACCACACACACACCCCTGACACACCACACACACACACCTGACACACCACACACACACACCCCTTACACACCACACACACACACCCCTTACACACCACACACACACACCCCTTACACACCACACACACACATCCCTTACACACCACACACACACATCCCTTACACACCACACACACACATCCCTTACACCACACACACACATACCTCTTACACACCACACACACACACACCCCCCTTACACACCACACACACACACCCCTCACACACCCGCCCCTCACACACCACACACACCCCTTACACACCACAGACACACACACAGCCCTTACACACCACACACACGCACCCCTTACACACCACACACACACCACACCCCTTACACACCACACACACACCCCTTACACACCACAAACACATGCCCCTCACACACCACACACACCCGCCCCTCACACACCACACACACCCGCCCCTCACACACCACACACACCCGCCCCTCACACACCCCACACACCCCTTACACACCACACACACACCCCTTGCACACCACAGACACGCACCCCTTACTCACCACACACATGCACCCCTGACACACCACACACACACACACACACACACCCCTTACACACCAGACACACACCCCTGACACACAACACACACACACCCCTGACACACAACACACACACACCCCTGACACACCACACACACACAGACACACACCCCTGACACACCACACACACACACCCCTTACACACCACACACACACACCCCTTACACACCACACACACACACCCCTTACACACCACACACACACACCCCTGACACACCACACACACAAACACCCCTCACACACCACACACACACACCCCTTACACACCATACACACACACACACCCCTGACACACCACACACACACACCCCTGACACACCACACACACACACCCCTGACACACCACACACACACACCCCACACACACCACACACACCCCTTACACACCACACACACCCCTCACACACCACGTACACCCCTTACACACCACACACACACACCCCTTACACACCACACACACACACCCCTTACACACCACACACACACACACCCCTTACACACCACACACCCCTTACACACCACACACACACACACCCCTTACACACCACACACACACACACACCCCTTACACACCACACACACACCCCTTACACAGCGCACACACTCACACACACCCCTTACACACCACACACACACCCCTGACACAACACACACACACACACCCCTGACACACCACACACACACACCCCTGACACACCACACACACACACCCCTGACACACCACACACACACACCGCTTACACACCACAAACACATCCCTGACACACCACACACACCGGCCCCTCACACACCACACACACACACAGAGCCCTTACACACCACACACACGCACCCCTTACACACCACACAAACACCACACCCCTTACACACCACACACGCACCCCTTACACACCACACACACACGCCCCTTACACACCACACACTCCCGCCCCTCACACACCACACACACCCCTTGCACACCACACACACACCCCTTGCACACCACAGACACGCACCCCTTACACACCACACACACGCACCCCTGACACACCACACACACGCACCCCTGACACACCACACACACACACGCACCCCTGACACACCACACACACACACACCCCACACACACCCCTTACACACCACACACACACTCCTTACACACCACACACCCCCCCCACACACACCCCCACACACACACACACCCCCACACACCCCCTCACACACACACCCCCCCCACACACACACACACCCACACCCCCTCACACACACACACCCCCACACACCCACGCCACACACACACACCCACACAACCCCCCCACACACACACACACACCCACACACACACACACCCACGCCACACATATACAAACACACACCCCCACACACCCCCCCCACACACACACCTCCCCACACACACACCCACCCACGCACACACACACACACGCCCCCACAACCCCCCGACACACACCCCCACACACCACACACACACACCCACCCAACACAAGCACACACACCCCCACGCACACACACCCCCCCAACACACACACACAACCCCCACCACCACACACACACACCCCCCACCACACACACACCGCCACACACACACAACCCTCCGACACACACTCACACATACCCCCCACCACCCCACACACACACAACCCCCCGACACACACTCCCCACACACACACAGACCCACACACACACACCCCACACACACTCACACACACCCCCCCACACACTCACACACACCCCCCACACACACTCACACACACACCCCCACACACACTCACACACACACCCCCACACACACTCACACACACCCTCACACACACCCTCACACACACACACACCCCCACACACGCCCACACCGACACACACACACCCACACACACACATTCCCCCCAACACACACAAAGACCCCCACACAGATCCACACACACACACACACACACACCCCATACGCACACACAGACCCCCCACACACACACACCCCCACACAGATCCACACACACACACACACACACCCCATACGCACACACAGACCCCCCCCCACACACACACCCCCACACACACAACCCCCACACACACACCCCCCACACACAACAGACACACACACCCTCCCCACACACACACACTCACACACACCCCCCCACACACACTCACACACATCCCCACACACACACACACCCACACACGCCCATAACCCACACACACACACACACCCCCACACCGACACACAGAGCCACACATTCCCCCCAACACACACACACACCCCCACACAGATCCACACACACACACACACACACACACACACACACACACACACTCCATATACACACACACACACACCCACACACACAACCCCCACACACAACACCCACACACCCCCCCACACACCACATACACCACACACACGCAACCCCACACACACACGCAACCCCCACACACACACACACACAACACCCACACACACACACCCCACACCCACACACACACACAGCCCCACACACACACCACCCCCACACACACACAGCCCCACAGACACACAGACACAGAGACACAGAAACACACCCCCCACACACACACAAACACACCCCCCCACTCACACGCCCCCCCACACACACGCCCCCCCACACACACACAACCCCCCACACACACACAACCCCCCACACACACACAACTCCCCCACACTCACACAACCACACCCCCACACACCCCCACCTCACACACACACCCCCACACACCCCCCCACACGCCACACACTCACACACCCCCACTCACACACACACACCCACACACAAACACACCCCCCACACGCCACACAAACACACCCCCACCACACAAATACACCCCGACACACCCCCCACACGCCACACACTCACACACCCCCACACACACACACACAAAGCCACACACACACACCCCCCCCACACACACACACACCCTCAAACACACACACACACACCCCCAAACACACACACACACACACAACCCCACACACCCCCCACACACACACACACCCACACACACACACACACACGCCCCACCACACACACACACCCCCACACGCCACACACACACACACCCCCACACGCCCCCCCACACACACCCCGACACACCCCCCCCACACACACACACACACCCACACCCCCCCCACACACACACCCCCACACCCCCCCCACACACACACCCCCACACCCCCCCACACACACCCCCCCACACACACCCCCCCACACACACCCCCCCACACACACACACCCCCCCACACACACACACCCCCACACACACACACACCCCCACACACACACACACCCCCCCACACACACACACACCCACACACCCCCACACACCCACACACCCCCACACACCCACGCCACACACACACACACACACACACCCACACACCCCCCCACACACACACACACACACACCCACACACCCCCCCACACACACACACACACCCACACACACACACACCCCCACACACACACACACACCCACACACACACACACCCCCACACACACACACCCCCACACACACACACACCCCCACACACACACCCCCCCACACACACCCCCCCACACACACACACATCCCCACACACACCCCCCCCACACACACACCCCCACACACACACACCCACCCCCCCCACACACACACCCAACCCCCCCACACACACACACCCTCCCCCACACACACACACCCACCCACACACACACCCACCCACGCACACACACACACACGCCCCCACAACCCCCCGACACACACCCCCACACACCACACACACACACCCACCCAACACAAGCACACACACCCCCACGCACACACACCCCCCCAACACACACACACAACCCCCACCACCACACACACACACCCCCCACCACACACACACCGCCACACACACACAACCCTCCGACACACACTCACACATACCCCCCACCACCCCACACACACACAACCCCCCGACACACACTCCCCACACACACACAGACCCACACACACACACCCCACACACACTCACACACACCCCCCCACACACTCACACACACCCCCCACACACACTCACACACACACCCCCACACACACTCACACACACACCCCCACACACACTCACACACACACTCACACACACCCTCACACACACACACACCCCCACACACGCCCACACCGACACACACACATTCCCCCCAACACACACAAAGACCCCCACACAGATCCACACACACACACACACACACACACCCCATACGCACACACAGACCCCCCACACACACACACCCCCACACAGATCCACACACACACACACACACACCCCATACGCACACACAGACCCCCCCCCCACACACACACCCCCACACACACAACCCCCACACACACACCCCCCACACACAACAGACACACACACCCTCCCCACACACACACACTCACACACACCCCCCCACACACACTCACACACATCCCCACACACACACACACCCACACACGCCCATAACCCACACACACACACACACCCCCACACCGACACACAGAGCCACACATTCCCCCCAACACACACACACACCCCCACACAGATCCACACACACACACACACACACACACACACACACACACACACACTCCATATACACACACACACACACCCACACACACAACCCCCACACACAACACCCACACACCCCCCCACACACCACATACACCACACACACGCAACCCCACACACACACGCAACCCCCACACACACACACACACAACACCCACACACACACACCCCACACCCACACACACACACAGCCCCACACACACACCACCCCCACACACACACAGCCCCACAGACACACAGACACAGAGACACAGAAACACACCCCCCACACACACACAAACACACCCCCCCACTCACACGCCCCCCCACACACACGCCCCCCCACACACACACAACCCCCCACACACACACAACCCCCCACACACACACAACCCCCCACACACACACAACTCCCCCACACTCACACAACCACACCCCCACACACCCCCACCTCACACACACACCCCCACACACCCCCCCACACGCCACACACTCACACACCCCCACTCACACACACACACCCACACACAAACACACCCCCCACACGCCACACAAACACACCCCCACCACACAAATACACCCCGACACACCCCCCACACGCCACACACTCACACACCCCCACACACACACACACAAAGCCACACACACACACCC